>NW_027477178.1:0-92458 GCF_051020955.1 Megalopta genalis
GTGAAGTCAAATCGTTTGTTTCGTCTGCATTTGAAGCTATTTCACTTATTTCGCAAGTATTTGAAGCTTCATCATGTGTTTCGCTTGGATTTGAAGCCAAGCCTTCTACTTCGCATGAATTTGAAGCTAAATCATGTGTATCGCATGGATTTGAAGCTAACTCGTTTGTTTCGCCTACATTTGAAGCTGAATCATGTATATCACAAGTATTTGAAGCTAAACCATTTGATTCGTATGGATTTGTAGCTAAATCTTCAACTTCGCATTGATTTAAACAAAATTATGTCTTTGGCATGGTCTTGAAGCTAAGCCTTCTACTTCGCATTGATTTGAAGCTAAATCATATGTATCGCATGGATTTGAAGCTAACTCGTTTGTTTCGCCTGCATTTGAAGCTAAGTCATTTATATCACATGTATTTGAAGCTAAACCATTTGATTAGTATGGATTTGTAGCTAAATCTTCTACTTCGCATTGATTTAAACAAAATTATGTCTTTCGCATGGACTTGAAGCTAAGCCATCTACTTCGCACTGATTTGATGCTAAACCATGTGTTTCGCATGAATTTGAAGCAAAATCACGTGTTTCGCATGGATTTGAAGCTAACTCGTTTGATTCGCCTGCATTTGAAGCTGAATCATGTATATCACAAGTATTTGAAGCTAAACCATTTGATTCGTATGGATTTGTAGCTAAATCTTCTACGTCGCATTGATTTGAACAAAATTATGTCTTTCGCATGGACTTGAATCTAAGCCTTGTACTTCTCATTGATTTGGAACTAGATCATGTGTTTCGCTAGGATTTGAAGCTAACTCGTTTGTTTCGCCTGCATTTGAAGCTAAATCATGTATATCAAGAGTATTTCAAGCTAAACCATTTGTTTCGGATGGATTTGAAGATAAGCCTTCTGCTTCGCATTGATTTGAAGCTAAATCATGTGTATCGCATGGATTTGAAGCTAACTCGTTTGTTTCGCCTGCATTTGGAGCTGAATCATGTTTATCACAAGTATTTGAAGCTAAACCATTTGATTCCTATGGATTTGTAGGTAAGTCTTCTACTTCGCATTGATTTGTAGCAAAATTACGTCTTTCGCATGGACTTGAAGCTAAGCCATCTACTTCGCATTGATTTGATGCTAAACCATGTGTTTCGCATGAATTTGAAGCAAAATCATGTGTTTCGCATGGATTTGAAGCTAACTCGTTTGATTCGCCTGCATTTGCAGCTAAATCATGTATATCACGAGTATTTGAAGCTAAACCATTTGTTTCGCATGGATTTGAAGCTAAGTCTTCTACTTCGCATTGATTTGTAGCAAAATTACGTCTTTCGCATGGACTTGAAGCTAAGCCATCTACTTCGCATTGATTCGATGCTAATCCATGTGTTTCGCATGAATTTGAAGCTAAATCATGTGTTTCGCATGGATTTGAAGCCAACTCGTTTGTTTTGTCTGCATTTGAAGCTGAATCATCTATATCACAAGTATTTAAAGCTAAACCGTTTGATTCGTATGGATTTGTAGCTAAATCTTCTACTTCGCATTGATTTAAACAAAATTATGTCTTTCGCATGGACTTGAAGCTAAGCCATCTACTTCGCACTGATTTGATGCTAAACCATGTGTTTCGCATGAATTTGAAGCTAAATCATGTGTTTCGCATGGATTTGAAACTAACTCGTTTGATTCGCCTGCATTTGAAGCTAAATCATGTATATCACGAGTATTTGAAGCTAAACCATTTGTTTCGCATGGATTTGATGCTAAGTCTTCTACTTCGCATTGATTTGAAGCTGGATCATGTGTTTCGCTTGGATTTGAAGCTAACTCGTTTGTTTCGCCTGCATTTCAAGCTAAATCATTTACATCACGAGTATTTCATGCTAAACCATTTGTTTCTCATGTATTTGTAGCTAAGCCTTCTACTTCTCATTGATTTGGAACTAGATCATGTGTTTCGCGAGGATTTGAAGCTAACTCGTTTGTTTCGCCTGCATTTGAAGCTAAATCATGTATATCACAAGTATTTGAAGCTAAACCATTTGTTTCGCATGGATTTGAAGATAAGCCTTCTACTTCGCATTGATTTGAAGCTAAATCATGTGTATCGCATGGATTTGAGGCTAACTCGTTTGTTTCGCTTGCATTTGGAACTGAATCATGTATATCACGAGTATTTGAAGCTAAACCATTTGTTTCGCATAGACTTGAAACTAAGCCTTCTACTTCGCATTGATTTGAAGGTAGATCATGTGTTTAGCTTGGATCTGAAGCTAACCCGTTTGTTTCGCCTGCATTTGAAGCTAAGTCATGTATATCACGAGTATTTGAAGCTAAACCATTTGCTTCGGATGGATTTGAAGATATGCCTTCTACTTCGCTTTGATTTGAAGCTAGATCGTGTTTTTCGCTTGGATTTGAAGCTAACTCGTTTGTTTCGCATGCATTTCAAGCTAAATCATGTATATCACAAGTATTTGAAGCTAAACCATTTGTTTCGCATGGATTTGAAGAGAAGCCTTCTACTTCGCATTGATTTGAAGTTAAATCATGTGTTTCCCTTGGGTGTGACGCTAAATCGTTTGTTCCGCATGCAGCTGAATCTAAATCTTGTATATCACAAGTATTTGAAGCTAAACCATTTGATTCGAATTGATTTGAAGCTAAGACTTCCACGTCGCATTGATTTGAAGCTAAATCATGTCTTTCGAATGGATGTGAAGTCAAATCGTTTGTTTCGTCTGCATTTGAAGCTATTTCACTTATTTCGCAAGTATTTGAAGCTTCATCATGTGTTTCGCTTGGATTTGAAGCCAAGCCTTCTACTTCGCATGAATTTGAAGCTAAATCATGTGTATCGCATGGATTTGAAGCTAACTCGTTTGTTTCGCCTGCATTTGGAGCTGAATCATGTATATAACAAGAATTTGAAGCTAAAGCATTTGATTCGTATGGATATGTTGCTAAATCTTCTACTTCGCATTTATTTGAAGCAAAATTATGTCTTTCGCTTGGACTTGAATATAAGCCTACTACTTCGCATTGATTTGAAGCTAAAACGTATGTATCGCATGGATTTGAAGCTAACTCGTTTGTTTCGCATTCAGTTGAAGCTATATCACTAAGATTCGCAAGTATTTGAAGTTAAACCTTGTTTTTCGCATGGATTTGAAGATAATCCTTCTAGTTCGCATTGTTTTGAAGTTTACTCGATTGATTCGCCTGCATTTGAAGCTATATCACTTACATCGCAACTATCTGAAGATAAATCATTTGTTTCTCATGTATTTGTTGTTAAGCTTTCTACTTCTCATTGATTTGGAACTACATCATGTGTTTCGCTAGGATTTGAAGATAACTCGTTTGATTCGCCTGCATTTGAAGCTAAATCATGTATATCACAAGTATTTGAAGCTAAACCATTTGTTTCGCATGGATTTGAAGATAAGCCTTCTACTTCGCATTGATTTGATGCTAAACCATGTGTTTCGCATGAATTTGAAGCTAAATCATGTGTTTGGCATGGATTTGAAGCCAACTCGTTTGTTTCGTCTGCATTTGAAGCTGAATCATGTATATCACAAGTATTTGAAGCTAAACCATTTGATTCGTATGGATTTGTAGCTAAATCTTCTACTTCGCATTGATTTAATCAAAATTATGTCTTTCGCATGGACTTGAAGCTAAGCCATCTACTTCGCATTGATTTGATGCTAAACCATGTGTTTCGCATGAATTTGAAGCAAAATCATGTGTTTCGCATGGATTTGAAGCTAACTCGTTTGATTCGCCTGCATTTGAAGCTAAATCATGTATATCACGAGTATTTGAAGCTAAACCATTTGTTTTCTCATGGATTTGAAGCTAAGTCTTCTACTTCGCATTGATTTGAAGCTAGATCATGTGTTTCGCTTGGATTTGAAGCTAACTCGTCTGTTTCGCCTGCATTTGAATTTAAATGATGTATATCACGAGTATTTGAAGCTAAACCATTTGTTTCGGATGGATTTGAAAATAAGCCTTCTACTTCGCATTAATTTGTAGCAAAATTACGTCTTTCGCATGGACTTGAAGCTAAGCCATCTATTTCGCATTGATTTGATGCTAAACCATGTGTTTCGCATGAATTTGAAGCTAAATCATGTGTTTCGCATGGATTTGAAACTAACTCGTTTGTTTCGCCTGCATTTGAAGCTAAATCATGTATACCACGAGTATTTGAAGCTAAACTATTTGTTTCGGAAGGATTTGAAGATAAGCCTCCTACTTCGCATTGATTTGAAGCTAAATCGTGTGTATCGCATGGATTTGGAGCTAACTCGTTTGTTTCGCCTGCATTTGGAGCTGAATCATGTATATCACAAGTATTTGAAGCTAAACCATTTGATTCGTATGGATTTGTAGCTAAATCTTCTACTTCGCATTGATTTGAACAAAATTATGTCTTTCCCATGGACTTGAAGATAAGCCTCCTACTTCGCATTGATTTGAAGCTAAATCGTGTGTATCGCATGGATTTGGAGCTAACTCGTTTGTTTCGCCTGCATTTGGAGCTGAATCATGTATATCACAAGTATTTGAAGCTAAACCATTTGTTTCGGATGGATTTGAAAATAAGCCTTCTACTTCGCATTAATTTGTAGCAAAATTACGTCTTTCGCATGGACTTGAAGCTAAGCCATCTACTTCGCATTGATTTGATGCTAAACCATGTGTTTCGCATGAATTTGAAGCTAAATCATGTGTTTCGCATGGATTTGAAACTAACTCGTTTGTTTCGCCTGCATTTGAAGCTAAATCATGTATACCACGAGTATTTGAAGCTAAACTATTTGTTTCGGAAGGATTTGAAGATAAGCCTCCTACTTCGCATTGATTTGAAGCTAAATCGTGTGTATCGCATGGATTTGGAGCTAACTCGTTTGTTTCGCCTGCATTTGGAGCTGAATCATGTATATCACAAGTATTTGAAGCTAAACCATTTGATTCGTATGGATTTGTAGCTAAATCTTCTACTTCGCATTGATTTGAACAAAATTATGTCTTTCCCATGGACTTGAAGATAAGCCTCCTACTTCGCATTGATTTGAAGCTAAATCATGTGTATCGCATGGATTTGAAGCTAATTCGTTTGTTTCGCCTGCATTTGAAGCTGAATCATGTATATCACAAGTATTTGAAGCTAAACCATTTGATTCGTATGGATTTGTAGCTAAATCTTCAACTTCGCATTGATTTAAACAAAATTATGTCTTTGGCATGGTCTTGAAGCTAAGCCTTCTACTTCGCATTGATTTGAAGCTAAATCATATGTATCGCATGGATTTGAAGCTAACTCGTTTGTTTCGCCTGCATTTGAAGCTGAATCATCTATATCACAAGTATTTGAAGCTAAACCATTTGATTCGTATGGATTTGTAGCTAAATCTTCTACTTCGCATTGATTTAAACAAAATTATGTCTTTCGCATGGACTTGAAGCTAAGCCATCTACTTCGCACTGATTTGATGCTAAACCATGTGTTTCGCATGAATTTGAAGCAAAATCACGTGTTTCGCATGGATTTGAAGCTAACTCGTTTGATTCGCCTGCATTTGAAGCTGAATCATGTATATCACAAGTATTTGAAGCTAAACCATTTGATTCGTATGGATTTGTAGCTAAATCTTCTACGTCGCATTGATTTGAACAAAATTATGTCTTTCGCATGGACTTGAATCTAAGCCTTGTACTTCTCATTGATTTGGAACTAGATCATGTGTTTCGCTAGGATTTGAAGCTAACTCGTTTGTTTCGCCTGCATTTGAAGCTAAATCATGTATATCAAGAGTATTTCAAGCTAAACCATTTGTTTCGGATGGATTTGAAGATAAGCCTTCTGCTTCGCATTGATTTGAAGCTAAATCATGTGTATCGCATGGATTTGAAGCTAACTCGTTTGTTTCGCCTGCATTTGGAGCTGAATCATGTTTATCACAAGTATTTGAAGCTAAACCATTTGATTCCTATGGATTTGTAGGTAAGTCTTCTACTTCGCATTGATTTGTAGCAAAATTACGTCTTTCGCATGGACTTGAAGCTAAGCCATCTACTTCGCATTGATTTGATGCTAAACCATGTGTTTCGCATGAATTTGAAGCTAAATCATGTGTTTCGCATGGATTTGAAACTAACTCGTTTGTTTCGCCTGCATTTGAAGCTAAATCATGTATACCACGAGTATTTGAAGCTAAACTATTTGTTTCGGACGGATTTGAAGATAAGCCTCCTTCTTCGTATTGATTTGAAGCTAAATCATGTGTATCGCATGGATTTGAAGCTAACTCGTTTGTTTCGCCTGCATTTGGAGCTGAATCATGTATATAACATGAATTTGAAGCTAAAGCATTTGATTCGTATGGATATGTTGCTAAATCTTCTACTTCGCATTTATTTGAAGCAAAATTATGTCTTTCGCTTGGACTTGAATATAAGCCTACTACTTCGCATTGATTTGAAGCTAAAACGTATGTATCGCATGGATTTGAAGCTAACTCGTTTGTTTCGCATTCAGTTGAAGCTATATCACTAAGATTCGCAAGTATTTGAAGTTAAACCTTGTTTTTCGCATGGATTTGAAGATAATCCTTCTAGTTCGCATTGTTTTGAAGTTTACTCGATTGTTTCGCCTGCATTTGAAGCTATTTCACTTACATCGCAACTATCTGAAGATAAATCATTTGTTTCTCATGTATTTGTTGTTAAGCTTTCTACTTCTCATTGATTTGGAACTACATCATGTGTTTCGCTAGGATTTGAAGATAACTCGTTTGATTCGCCTGCATTTGAAGCTAAATCATGTATATCACAAGTATTTGAAGCTAAACCATTTGTTTCGCATGGATTTGAAGATAAGCCTTCTACTTCGCATTGATTTGATGCTAAACCATGTATTTCGCATGAATTTGAAGCTAAATCATGTGTTTGGCATGGATTTGAAGCCAACTCGTTTGTTTCGTCTGCATTTGAAGCTGAATCATGTATATCACAAGTATTTGAAGCTAAACCATTTGATTCGTATGGATTTGTAGCTAAATCTTCTACTTCGCATTGATTTAATCAAAATTATGTCTTTCGCATGGACTTGAGGCTAAGCCATCTACTTCGCATTGATTTGATGCTAAACCATGTGTTTCGCATGAATTTGAAGCAAAATCATGTGTTTCGCATGGATTTGAAGCTAACTCGTTTGATTCGCCTGCATTTGAAGCTAAATCATGTATATCACGAGTATTTGAAGCTAAACCATTTGTTTTCTCATGGATTTGTAGCTAAGTCTTCTACTTCGCATTGATTTGAAGCTAGATCATGTGTTTCGCTTGGATTTGAAGCTAACTCGTCTGTTTCGCCTGCATTTGAATTTAAATGATGTATATCACGAGTATTTGAAGCTAAACCATTTGTTTCGGATGGATTTGAAAATAAGCCTTCTACTTCGCATTAATTTGTAGCAAAATTACGTCTTTCGCATGGACTTGAAGCTAAGCCATCTACTTCGCATTGATTTGATGCTAAACCATGTGTTTCGCATGAATTTGAAGCTAAGTCATGTATATCACGAGTATTTGAAGCTAAACCATTTGCTTCGGATGGATTTGAAGATATGCCTTCTACTTCGCTTTGATTTGAAGCTAGATCGTGTTTTTCGCTTGGATTTGAAGCTAACTCGTTTGTTTCGCATGCATTTCAAGCTAAATCATGTATATCACAAGTATTTGAAGCTAAACCATTTGTTTCGCATGGATTTGAAGAGAAGCCTTCTACTTCGCATTGATTTGAAGTTAAATCATGTGTTTCCCTTGGGTGTGACGCTAAATCGTTTGTTCCGCATGCAGCTGAATCTAAATCTTGTATATCACAAGTATTTGAAGCTAAACCATTTGATTCGAATTGATTTGAAGCTAAGACTTCCACGTCGCATTGATTTGAAGCTAAATCATGTCTTTCGAATGGATGTGAAGTCAAATCGTTTGTTTCGTCTGCATTTGAAGCTATTTCACTTATTTCGCAAGTATTTGAAGCTTCATCATGTGTTTCGCTTGGATTTGAAGCCAAGCCTTCTACTTCGCATGAATTTGAAGCTAAATCATGTGTATCGCATGGATTTGAAGCTAACTCGTTTGTTTCGCCTACATTTGAAGCTGAATCATGTATATCACAAGTATTTGAAGCTAAACCATTTGATTCGTATGGATTTGTAGCTAAATCTTCAACTTCGCATTGATTTAAACAAAATTATGTCTTTGGCATGGTCTTGAAGCTAAGCCTTCTACTTCGCATTGATTTGAAGCTAAATCATATGTATCGCATGGATTTGAAGCTAACTCGTTTGTTTCGCCTGCATTTGAAGCTAAGTCATTTATATCACATGTATTTGAAGCTAAACCATTTGATTAGTATGGATTTGTAGCTAAATCTTCTACTTCGCATTGATTTAAACAAAATTATGTCTTTCGCATGGACTTGAAGCTAAGCCATCTACTTCGCACTGATTTGATGCTAAACCATGTGTTTCGCATGAATTTGAAGCAAAATCACGTGTTTCGCATGAATTTGAAGCTAACTCGTTTGATTCGCCTGCATTTGAAGCTGAATCATGTATATCACAAGTATTTGAAGCTAAACCATTTGATTCGTATGGATTTGTAGCTAAATCTTCTACGTCGCATTGATTTGAACAAAATTATGTCTTTCGCATGGACTTGAATCTAAGCCTTGTACTTCTCATTGATTTGGAACTAGATCATGTGTTTCGCTAGGATTTGAAGCTAACTCGTTTGTTTCGCCTGCATTTGAAGCTAAATCATGTATATCAAGAGTATTTCAAGCTAAACCATTTGTTTCGGATGGATTTGAAGATAAGCCTTCTGCTTCGCATTGATTTGAAGCTAAATCATGTGTATCGCATGGATTTGAAGCTAACTCGTTTGTTTCGCCTGCATTTGGAGCTGAATCATGTTTATCACAAGTATTTGAAGCTAAACCATTTGATTCCTATGGATTTGTAGGTAAGTCTTCTACTTCGCATTGATTTGTAGCAAAATTACGTCTTTCGCATGGACTTGAAGCTAAGCCATCTACTTCGCATTGATTTGATGCTAAACCATGTGTTTCGCATGAATTTGAAGCAAAATCATGTGTTTCGCATGGATTTGAAGCTAACTCGTTTGATTCGCCTGCATTTGCAGCTAAATCATGTATATCACGAGTATTTGAAGCTAAACCATTTGTTTCGCATGGATTTGAAGCTAAGTCTTCTACTTCGCATTGATTTGTAGCAAAATTACGTCTTTCGCATGGACTTGAAGCTAAGCCATCTACTTCGCATTGATTCGATGCTAATCCATGTGTTTCGCATGAATTTGAAGCTAAATCATGTGTTTCGCATGGATTTGAAGCCAACTCGTTTGTTTTGTCTGCATTTGAAGCTGAATCATCTATATCACAAGTATTTAAAGCTAAACCGTTTGATTCGTATGGATTTGTAGCTAAATCTTCTACTTCGCATTGATTTAAACAAAATTATGTCTTTCGCATGGACTTGAAGCTAAGCCATCTACTTCGCACTGATTTGATGCTAAACCATGTGTTTCGCATGAATTTGAAGCTAAATCATGTGTTTCGCATGGATTTGAAACTAACTCGTTTGATTCGCCTGCATTTGAAGCTAAATCATGTATATCACGAGTATTTGAAGCTAAACCATTTGTTTCGCATGGATTTGATGCTAAGTCTTCTACTTCGCATTGATTTGAAGCTGGATCATGTGTTTCGCTTGGATTTGAAGCTAACTCGTTTGTTTCGCCTGCATTTCAAGCTAAATCATGTACATCACGAGTATTTCAAGCTAAACCATTTGTTTCTCATGTATTTGTAGCTAAGCCTTCTACTTCTCATTGATTTGGAACTAGATCATGTGTTTCGCGAGGATTTGAAGCTAACTCGTTTGTTTCGCCTGCATTTGAAGCTAAATCATGTATATCACAAGTATTTGAAGCTAAACCATTTGTTTCGCATGGATTTGAAGATAAGCCTTCTACTTCGCATTGATTTGAAGCTAAATCATGTGTATCGCATGGATTTGAGGCTAACTCGTTTGTTTCGCTTGCATTTGGAACTGAATCATGTATATCACGAGTATTTGAAGCTAAACCATTTGTTTCTCATAGACTTGAAACTAAGCCTTCTACTTCGCATTGATTTGAAGGTAGATCATGTGTTTAGCTTGGATCTGAAGCTAACCCGTTTATTTCGCCTGCATTTGAAGCTAAGTCATGTATATCACGAGTATTTGAAGCTAAACCATTTGCTTCGGATGGATTTGAAGATATGCCTTCTACTTCGCTTTGATTTGAAGCTAGATCGTGTTTTTCGCTTGGATTTGAAGCTAACTCGTTTGTTTCGCATGCATTTCAAGCTAAATCATGTATATCACAAGTATTTGAAGCTAAACCATTTGTTTCGCATGGATTTGAAGAGAAGCCTTCTACTTCGCATTGATTTGAAGTTAAATCATGTGTTTCCCTTGGGTGTGACGCTAAATCGTTTGTTCCGCATGCAGCTGAATCTAAATCTTGTATATCACAAGTATTTGAAGCTAAACCATTTGATTCGAATTGATTTGAAGCTAAGACTTCCACGTCGCATTGATTTGAAGCTAAATCATGTCTTTCGAATGGATGTGAAGTCAAATCGTTTGTTTCGTCTGCATTTGAAGCTATTTCACTTATTTCGCAAGTATTTGAAGCTTCATCATGTGTTTCGCTTGGATTTGAAGCCAAGCCTTCTACTTCGCATGAATTTGAAGCTAAATCATGTGTATCGCATGGATTTGAAGCTAACTCGTTTGTTTCGCCTACATTTGAAGCTGAATCATGTATATCACAAGTATTTGAAGCTAAACCATTTGATTCGTATGGATTTGTAGCTAAATCTTCAACTTCGCATTGATTTAAACAAAATTATGTCTTTGGCATGGTCTTGAAGCTAAGCCTTCTACTTCGCATTGATTTGAAGCTAAATCATATGTATCGCATGGATTTGAAGCTAACTCGTTTGTTTCGCCTGCATTTGAAGCTAAGTCATTTATATCACATGTATTTGAAGCTAAACCATTTGATTCGTATGGATTTGTAGCTAAATCTTCTACTTCGCATTGATTTAAACAAAATTATGTCTTTCGCATGGACTTGAAGCTAAGCCATCTACTTCGCACTGATTTGATGCTAAACCATGTGTTTCGCATGAATTTGAAGCAAAATCACGTGTTTCGCATGGATTTGAAGCTAACTCGTTTGATTCGCCTGCATTTGAAGCTGAATCATGTATATCACAAGTATTTGAAGCTAAACCATTTGATTCGTATGGATTTGTAGCTAAATCTTCTACGTCGCATTGATTTGAACAAAATTATGTCTTTCGCATGGACTTGAATCTAAGCCTTGTACTTCTCATTGATTTGGAACTAGATCATGTGTTTCGCTAGGATTTGAAGCTAACTCGTTTGTTTCGCCTGCATTTGAAGCTAATCATGTATATCAAGAGTATTTCAAGCTAAACCATTTGTTTCGGATGGATTTGAAGATAAGCCTTCTGCTTCGCATTGATTTGAAGCTAAATCATGTGTATCGCATGGATTTGAAGCTAACTCGTTTGTTTCGCCTGCATTTGGAGCTGAATCATGTTTATCACAAGTATTTGAAGCTAAACCATTTGATTCCTATGGATTTGTAGGTAAGTCTTCTACTTCGCATTGATTTGTAGCAAAATTACGTCTTTCGCATGGACTTGAAGCTAAGCCATCTACTTCGCATTGATTTGATGCTAAATCATGTGTTTCGCATGGATTTGAAACTAACTCGTTTGTTTCGCCTGCATTTGAAGCTAAATCATGTATACCACGAGTATTTGAAGCTAAACTATTTGTTTCGGACGGATTTGAAGATAAGCCTCCTTCTTCGTATTGATTTGAAGCTAAATCATGTGTATCGCATGGATTTGAAGCTAACTCGTATGTTTCGCCTGCATTTGGAGCTGAATCATGTATATAACAAGAATTTGAAGCTAAAGCATTTGATTCGTATGGATATGTTGCTAAATCTTCTACTTCGCATTTATTTGAAGCAAAATTATGTCTTTCGCTTGGACTTGAATATAAGCCTACTACTTCGCATTGATTTGAAGCTAAACGTATGTATCGCATGGATTTGAAGCTAACTCGTTTGTTTCGCATTCAGTTGAAGCTATATCACTAAGATTCGCAAGTATTTGAAGTTAAACCTTGTTTTTCGCATGGATTTGAAGATAATCCTTCTAGTTCGCATTGTTTTGAAGTTTACTCGATTGTTTCGCCTGCATTTGAAGCTATATCACTTACATCGCAACTATCTGAAGATAAATCATTTGTTTCTCATGTATTTGTTGTTAAGCTTTCTACTTCTCATTGATTTGGAACTACATCATGTGTTTCGCTAGGATTTGAAGATAACTCGTTTGATTCGCCTGCATTTGAAGCTAAATCATGTATATCACAAGTATTTGAAGCTAAACCATTTGTTTCGCATGGATTTGAAGATAAGCCTTCTACTTCGCATTGATTTGATGCTAAACCATGTGTTTCGCATGAATTTGAAGCTAAATCATGTGTTTGGCATGGATTTGAAGCCAACTCGTTTGTTTCGTCTGCATTTGAAGCTGAATCATGTATATCACAAGTATTTGAAGCTAAACCATTTGATTCGTATGGATTTGTAGCTAAATCTTCTACTTCGCATTGATTTAATCAAAATTATGTCTTTCGCATGGACTTGAAGCTAAGCCATCTACTTCGCATTGATTTGATGCTAAACCATGTGTTTCGCATGAATTTGAAGCAAAATCATGTGTTTCGCATGGATTTGAAGCTAACTCGTTTGATTCGCCTGCATTTGAAGCTAAATCATGTATATCACGAGTATTTGAAGCTAAACCATTTGTTTTCTCATGGATTTGAAGCTAAGTCTTCTACTTCGCATTGATTTGAAGCTAGATCATGTGTTTCGCTTGGATTTGAAGCTAACTCGTCTGTTTCGCCTGCATTTGAATTTAAATGATGTATATCACGAGTATTTGAAGCTAAACCATTTGTTTCGGATGGATTTGAAAATAAGCCTTCTACTTCGCATTAATTTGTAGCAAAATTACGTCTTTCGCATGGACTTGAAGCTAAGCCATCTACTTCGCATTGATTTGATGCTAAACCATGTGTTTCGCCTGCATTTGAAGCTAAGTCATGTATATCACGAGTATTTGAAGCTAAACCATTTTCTTCGGATGGATTTGAAGATATGCCTTCTACTTCGCTTTGATTTGAAGCTAGATCGTGTTTTTCGCTTGGATTTGAAGCTAACTCGTTTGTTTCGCATGCATTTCAAGCTAAATCATGTATATCACAAGTATTTGAAGCTAAACCATTTGTTTCGCATGGATTTGAAGAGAAGCCTTCTACTTCGCATTGATTTGAAGTTAAATCATGTGTTTCCCTTGGGTGTGACGCTAAATCGTTTGTTCCGCATGCAGCTGAATCTAAATCTTGTATATCACAAGTATTTGAAGCTAAACCATTTGATTCGAATTGATTTGAAGCTAAGACTTCCACGTCGCATTGATTTGAAGCTAAATCATGTCTTTCGAATGGATGTGAAGTCAAATCGTTTGTTTCGTCTGCATTTGAAGCTATTTCACTTATTTCGCAAGTATTTGAAGCTTCATCATGTGTTTCGCTTGGATTTGAAGCCAAGCCTTCTACTTCGCATGAATTTGAAGCTAAATCATGTGTATCGCATGGATTTGAAGCTAACTCGTTTGTTTCGCCTACATTTGAAGCTGAATCATGTATATCACAAGTATTTGAAGCTAAACCATTTGATTCGTATGGATTTGTAGCTAAATCTTCAACTTCGCATTGATTTAAACAAAATTATGTCTTTGGCATGGTCTTGAAGCTAAGCCTTCTACTTCGCATTGATTTGAAGCTAAATCATATGTATCGCATGGATTTGAAGCTAACTCGTTTGTTTCGCCTGCATTTGAAGCTAAGTCATTTATATCACATGTATTTGAAGCTAAACCATTTGATTCGTATGGATTTGTAGCTAAATCTTCTACTTCGCATTGATTTAAACAAAATTATGTCTTTCGCATGGACTTGAAGCTAAGCCATCTACTTCGCACTGATTTGATGCTAAACCATGTGTTTCGCATGAATTTGAAGCAAAATCACGTGTTTCGCATGGATTTGAAGCTAACTCGTTTGATTCGCCTGCATTTGAAGCTGAATCATGTATATCACAAGTATTTGAAGCTAAACCATTTGATTCGTATGGATTTGTAGCTAAATCTTCTACGTCGCATTGATTTGAACAAAATTATGTCTTTCGCATGGACTTGAATCTAAGCCTTGTACTTCTCATTGATTTGGAACTAGATCATGTGTTTCGCTAGGATTTGAAGCTAACTCGTTTGTTTCGCCTGCATTTGAAGCTAAATCATGTATATCAAGAGTATTTCAAGCTAAACCATTTGTTTCGGATGGATTTGAAGATAAGCCTTCTGCTTCGCATTGATTTGAAGCTAAATCATGTGTATCGCATGGATTTGAAGCTAACTCGTTTGTTTCGCCTGCATTTGGAGCTGAATCATGTTTATCACAAGTATTTGAAGCTAAACCATTTGATTCCTATGGATTTGTAGGTAAGTCTTCTACTTCGCATTGATTTGTAGCAAAATTACGTCTTTCGCATGGACTTGAAGCTAAGCCATCTACTTCGCATTGATTTGATGCTAAACCATGTGTTTCGCATGAATTTGAAGCTAAATCATGTGTTTCGCATGGATTTGAAACTAACTCGTTTGTTTCGCCTCCATTTGAAGCTAAATCATGTATACCACGAGTATTTGAAGCTAAACTATTTGTTTCGGACGGATTTGAAGATAAGCCTCCTTCTTCGTATTGATTTGAAGCTAAATCATGTGTATCGCATGGATTTGAAGCTAACTCGTTTGTTTCGCCTGCATTTGGAGCTGAATCATGTATATAACAAGAATTTGAAGCTAAAGCATTTGATTCGTATGGATTTGTAGCTAAATCTTCAACTTCGCATTGATTTAAACAAAATTATGTCTTTGGCATGGTCTTGAAGCTAAGCCTTCTACTTCGCATTGATTTGAAGCTAAATCATATGTATCGCATGGATTTGAAGCTAACTCGTTTGTTTCGCCTGCATTTGAAGCTAAGTCATTTATATCACATGTATTTGAAGCTAAACCATTTGATTCGTATGGATTTGTAGCTAAATCTTCTACTTCGCATTGATTTAAACAAAATTATGTCTTTCGCATGGACTTGAAGCTAAGCCATCTACTTCGCACTGATTTGATGCTAAACCATGTGTTTCGCATGAATTTGAAGCAAAATCACGTGTTTCGCATGGATTTGAAGCTAACTCGTTTGATTCGCCTGCATTTGAAGCTGAATCATGTATATCACAAGTATTTGAAGCTAAACCATTTGATTCGTATGGATTTGTAGCTAAATCTTCTACTTCGCATTGATTTAATCAAAATTATGTCTTTCGCATGGACTTGAAGCTAAGCCATCTACTTCGCATTGATTTGATGCTAAACCATGTGTTTCGCATGAATTTGAAGCAAAATCATGTGTTTCGCATGGATTTGAAGCTAACTCGTTTGATTCGCCTGCATTTGAAGCTAAATCATGTATATCACGAGTATTTGAAGCTAAACCATTTGTTTTCTCATGGATTTGAAGCTAAGTCTTCTACTTCGCATTGATTTGAAGCTAGATCATGTGTTTCGCTTGGATTTGAAGCTAACTCGTCTGTTTCGCCTGCATTTGAATTTAAATGATGTATATCACGAGTATTTGAAGCTAAACCATTTGTTTCGGATGGATTTGAAAATAAGCCTTCTACTTCGCATTAATTTGTAGCAAAATTACGTCTTTCGCATGGACTTGAAGCTAAGCCATCTACTTCGCATTGATTTGATGCTAAACCATGTGTTTCGCATGAATTTGAAGCTAAATCATGTGTTTCGCATGGATTTGAAACTAACTCGTTTGTTTCGCCTGCATTTGAAGCTAAATCATGTATACCACGAGTATTTGAAGCTAAACTATTTGTTTCGGAAGGATTTGAAGATAAGCCTCCTACTTCGCATTGATTTGAAGCTAAATCGTGTGTATCGCATGGATTTGGAGCTAACTCGTTTGTTTCGCCTGCATTTGGAGCTGAATCATGTATATCACAAGTATTTGAAGCTAAACCATTTGATTCGTATGGATTTGTAGCTAAATCTTCTACTTCGCATTGATTTGAACAAAATTATGTCTTTCCCATGGACTTGAAGATAAGCCTCCTACTTCGCATTGATTTGAAGCTAAATCATGTGTATCGTATGGATTTGAAGCTAACTCGTTTGTTTCGCCTGCATTTGAAGCTGAATCATGTATATCACAAGTATTTGAAGCTAACCCATTTGATTCGTATGGATTTGTAGCTAAATCTTCAACTTCGCATTGATTTAAACAAAATTATGTCTTTGGCATGGTCTTGAAGCTAAGCCTTCTACTTCGCATTGATTTGAAGCTAAATCATATGTATCGCATGGATTTGAAGCTAACTCGTTTGTTTCGCCTGCATTTGAAGCTGAATCATCTATATCACAAGTATTTGAAGCTAAACCATTTGATTCGTATGGATTTGTAGCTAAATCTTCTACTTCGCATTGATTTAAACAAAATTATGTCTTTCGCATGGACTTGAAGCTAAGCCATCTACTTCGCACTGATTTGATGCTAAACCATGTGTTTCGCATGAATTTGAAGCAAAATCACGTGTTTCGCATGGATTTGAAGCTAACTCGTTTGATTCGCCTGCATTTGAAGCTGAATCATGTATATCACAAGTATTTGAAGCTAAACCATTTGATTCGTATGGATTTGTAGCTAAATCTTCTACGTCGCATTGATTTGAACAAAATTATGTCTTTCGCATGGACTTGAATCTAAGCCTTGTACTTCTCATTGATTTGGAACTAGATCATGTGTTTCGCTAGGATTTGAAGCTAACTCGTTTGTTTCGCCTGCATTTGAAGCTAAATCATGTATATCAAGAGTATTTCAAGCTAAACCATTTGTTTCGGATGGATTTGAAGATAAGCCTTCTGCTTCGCATTGATTTGAAGCTAAATCATGTGTATCGCATGGATTTGAAGCTAACTCGTTTGTTTCGCCTGCATTTGGAGCTGAATCATGTTTATCACAAGTATTTGAAGCTAAACCATTTGATTCCTATGGATTTGTAGGTAAGTCTTCTACTTCGCATTGATTTGTAGCAAAATTACGTCTTTCGCATGGACTTGAAGCTAAGCCATCTACTTCGCATTGATTTGATGCTAAACCATGTGTTTCGCATGAATTTGAAGCTAAATCATGTGTTTCGCATGGATTTGAAACTAACTCGTTTGTTTCGCCTGCATTTGAAGCTAAATCATGTATACCACGAGTATTTGAAGCTAAACTATTTGTTTCGGACGGATTTGAAGATAAGCCTCCTTCTTCGTATTGATTTGAAGCTAAATCATGTGTATCGCATGGATTTGAAGCTAACTCGTTTGTTTCGCCTGCATTTGGAGCTGAATCATGTATATAACATGAATTTGAAGCTAAAGCATTTGATTCGTATGGATATGTTGCTAAATCTTCTACTTCGCATTTATTTGAAGCAAAATTATGTCTTTCGCTTGGACTTGAATATAAGCCTACTACTTCGCATTGATTTGAAGCTAAAACGTATGTATCGCATGGATTTGAAGCTAACTCGTTTGTTTCGCATTCAGTTGAAGCTATATCACTAAGATTCGCAAGTATTTGAAGTTAAACCTTGTTTTTCGCATGGATTTGAAGATAATCCTTCTAGTTCGCATTGTTTTGAAGTTTACTCGATTGTTTCGCCTGCATTTGAAGCTATTTCACTTACATCGCAACTATCTGAAGATAAATCATTTGTTTCTCATGTATTTGTTGTTAAGCTTTCTACTTCTCATTGATTTGGAACTACATCATGTGTTTCGCTAGGATTTGAAGATAACTCGTTTGATTCGCCTGCATTTGAAGCTAAATCATGTATATCACGAGTATTTGAAGCTAAACCATTTGTTTTCTCATGGATTTGTAGCTAAGTCTTCTACTTCGCATTGATTTGAAGCTAGATCATGTGTTTCGCTTGGATTTGAAGCTAACTCGTCTGTTTCGCCTGCATTTGAATTTAAATGATGTATATCACGAGTATTTGAAGCTAAACCATTTGTTTCGGATGGATTTGAAAATAAGCCTTCTACTTCGCATTAATTTGTAGCAAAATTACGTCTTTCGCATGGACTTGAAGCTAAGCCATCTACTTCGCATTGATTTGATGCTAAACCATGTGTTTCGCATGAATTTGAAGCTAAATCATGTGTTTCGCATGGATTTGAAACTAACTCGTTTGTTTCGCCTGCATTTGAAGCTAAATCATGTATACCACGAGTATTTGAAGCTAAACTATTTGTTTCGGAAGGATTTGAAGATAAGCCTCCTACTTCGCATTGATTTGAAGCTAAATCGTGTGTATCGCATGGATTTGGAGCTAACTCGTTTGTTTCGCCTGCATTTGGAGCTGAATCATGTATATCACAAGTATTTGAAGCTAAACCATTTGATTCGTATGGATTTGTAGCTAAATCTTCTACTCCGCATTGATTTGAACAAAATTATGTCTTTCCCATGGACTTGAAGATAAGCCTCATACTTCGCATTGATTTGAAGCTAAATCATGTGTATCGCATGGATTTGAAGCTAACTCGTTTGTTTCGCCTGCATTTGGAGCTGAATCATATATATCACAAGTATTTCAAGCTAAAACATTTGTTTCGCAAGGGTTTGAATATAAGCCTCCTACTTCGCATTAATTTGAAGTTAGATCATGTGATTCGCGAGGATTTGAATCTAACTCGTTTGTTTCGCATGCAGTTGAAGCTAAATCATGTATATCACGAGTACTTGAAGCTGAACCATTTGTTTCGCATGAATATTAAGCTAATCCATGTGTTTCGAATGAATTTGAAGCTAAATCATGTGTTTAGCATGGATTGGAAGCTAACTCGTTTGATCGCATGCTGTTGAAGCTAAAGCATTTATATCACAAGTATTTGAAGCTAAACCATTTGTTTCGCATGGATTTGAAGATAAGCCTTCTACTTCGCATTGATTTGAAGTTAAATCATGTGTATCGCATGGATTTGAAGCTAACTCGTTTGTTTCGCCTGCATTTTGAGCTGAATCATGTATATCACAAGTATTTGAAGCTAAACCATTTGATTCGTATGGATTTGTAGCTAAATCTTCTACGTCGCATTGATTTGAACAAAATTATGTCTTTCGCATGGACTTGAATCTAAGCCTTGTACTTCTCATTGATTTGGAACTAGATCATGTGTTTCGCTAGGATTTGAAGCTAACTCGTTTGTTTCGCCTGCATTTGAAGCTAAATCATGTATATCAAGAGTATTTCAAGCTAAACCATTTGTTTCGGATGGATTTGAAGATAAGCCTTCTGCTTCGCATTGATTTGAAGCTAAATCATGTGTATCGCATGGATTTGAAGCTAACTCGTTTGTTTCGCCTGCATTTGGAGCTGAATCATGTTTATCACAAGTATTTGAAGCTAAACCATTTGATTCCTATGGATTTGTAGGTAAGTCTTCTACTTCGCATTGATTTGTAGCAAAATTACGTCTTTCGCATGGACTTGAAGCTAAGCCATCTACTTCGCATTGATTTGATGCTAAACCATGTGTTTCGCATGAATTTGAAGCTAAATCATGTGTTTCGCATGGATTTGAAACTAACTCGTTTGTTTCGCCTGCATTTGAAGCTAAATCATGTATACCACGAGTATTTGAAGCTAAACTATTTGTTTCGGACGGATTTGAAGATAAGCCTCCTTCTTCGTATTGATTTGAAGCTAAATCATGTGTATCGCATGGATTTGAAGCTAACTCGTTTGTTTCGCCTGCATTTGGAGCTGAATCATGTATATAACATGAATTTGAAGCTAAAGCATTTGATTCGTATGGATATGTTGCTAAATCTTCTACTTCGCATTTATTTGAAGCAAAATTATGTCTTTCGCTTGGACTTGAATATAAGCCTACTACTTCGCATTGATTTGAAGCTAAAACGTATGTATCGCATGGATTTGAAGCTAACTCGTTTGTTTCGCATTCAGTTGAAGCTATATCACTAAGATTCGCAAGTATTTGAAGTTAAACCTTGTTTTTCGCATGGATTTGAAGATAATCCTTCTAGTTCGCATTGTTTTGAAGTTTACTCGATTGTTTCGCCTGCATTTGAAGCTATTTCACTTACATCGCAACTATCTGAAGATAAATCATTTGTTTCTCATGTATTTGTTGTTAAGCTTTCTACTTCTCATTGATTTGGAACTACATCATGTGTTTCGCTAGGATTTGAAGATAACTCGTTTGATTCGCCTGCATTTGAAGCTAAATCATGTATATCACGAGTATTTGAAGCTAAACCATTTGTTTTCTCATGGATTTGTAGCTAAGTCTTCTACTTCGCATTGATTTGAAGCTAGATCATGTGTTTCGCTTGGATTTGAAGCTAACTCGTCTGTTTCGCCTGCATTTGAATTTAAATGATGTATATCACGAGTATTTGAAGCTAAACCATTTGTTTCGGATGGATTTGAAAATAAGCCTTCTACTTCGCATTAATTTGTAGCAAAATTACGTCTTTCGCATGGACTTGAAGCTAAGCCATCTACTTCGCATTGATTTGATGCTAAACCATGTGTTTCGCATGAATTTGAAGCTAAATCATGTGTTTCGCATGGATTTGAAACTAACTCGTTTGTTTCGCCTGCATTTGAAGCTAAATCATGTATACCACGAGTATTTGAAGCTAAACTATTTGTTTCGGAAGGATTTGAAGATAAGCCTCCTACTTCGCATTGATTTGAAGCTAAATCGTGTGTATCGCATGGATTTGGAGCTAACTCGTTTGTTTCGCCTGCATTTGGAGCTGAATCATGTATATCACAAGTATTTGAAGCTAAACCATTTGATTCGTATGGATTTGTAGCTAAATCTTCTACTCCGCATTGATTTGAACAAAATTATGTCTTTCCCATGGACTTGAAGATAAGCCTCATACTTCGCATTGATTTGAAGCTAAATCATGTGTATCGCATGGATTTGAAGCTAACTCGTTTGTTTCGCCTGCATTTGGAGCTGAATCATGTATATCACAAGTATTTGAAGCTAAAACATTTGTTTCGCAAGGGTTTGAATATAAGCCTCCTACTTCGCATTAATTTGAAGTTAGATCATGTGATTCGCGAGGATTTGAATCTAACTCGTTTGTTTCGCATGCAGTTGAAGCTAAATCATGTATATCACGAGTACTTGAAGCTGAACCATTTGTTTCGCATGAATATTAAGCTAATCCATGTGTTTCGAATGAATTTGAAGCTAAATCATGTGTTTAGCATGGATTGGAAGCTAACTCGTTTGATCGCATGCTGTTGAAGCTAAAGCATTTATATCACAAGTATTTGAAGCTAAACCATTTGTTTCGCATGGATTTGAAGATAAGCCTTCTACTTCGCATTGATTTGAAGTTAAATCATGTGTATCGCATGGATTTGAAGCTAACTCGTTTGTTTCGCCTGCATTTTGAGCTGAATCATGTATATCACAAGTATTTGAAGCTAAACCATTTGATTCGTATGGATTTGTAGCTAAATCTTCTACTTCGCATTGATTTGAACAAAATTAATTCTTTCGCATGGACTTGAAGCTAAGCCTTCTACTTGGCATTGATTTGAAGCTAGATCATGTGTTTCGCTTGGATTTGAAGCTAACTCGTTTGTTTCGCCTGCATTTTAAGCTAAATCATGTATATCACGAGTATTTCAAGCTAAACCATTTGTTTCGGATGGATTTGAAGATAAGCCTTCTACTTCGCATTGATTTGATGCTAAATCGTGCGTATCGCATGAATTTGAAGCTAAATCATGTGTTTCGCATGGATTTGACGCCAACTCGTTTTTTTCGTCTGCATTTGAAGCTGAATCATGTATATCACGAGTATTTGAAGCTAAACCATTTGTTTTCTCATGGCTTTGAAGCTAAGTCTTCTACTTCGCATTGATTTGAAGCTAGATCATGTGTTTCGCTTGAATTTGAAGCTAACTCGTCTCTTTCGCCTGCATTTGAATTTAAATGATGTATATCACCAGTATTTGAAGCTAAACCATTTGTTTCGGATGGATTTGAAGATAAGCCTTCTACTTCGCATTAATTTGTAGCAAAATTACGTCTTTCTCATGGACTTGAAGCTAAGCCATCTACTTCGCATTGATTTGATGCTAAACCGTGTGTTTCGCATGAATTTGAAGCTAAATCATGTGTTTCGCATGGATTTGAAACTAACTCGTTTGATTCGCCTGCATTTGAAACTGAATCATGTATATCACAAGTATTTGAAGCTAAACCATTTGATTCGTATGGATTTGTAGCTAAATCTTCTACTTCGCATTGATTTAAACAAAATTATGTCTTTCGCATGGACTTGAAGCTAAGCCATCTACTTCTCATTGATTTGATGCTAAACCATGTGTTTCGCATGAATTTGAAGCAAAATCATGTGTTGCGCATGGATTTGAAGCTAACTCGTTTAATTCGCCTGCATTTGAAGCTAAATCATGTATATCACGAGTATTTCAAGCTAAACCATTTGTTTCGCATGGATTTGAAGCTAAGTCTTCTACTTCGCATTGATTTGAAGCTAGATCATGTGTTTCGCTTGGATTTGAAGCTAACTCGTCTGTTTCGCCTGCATTTGAATCTAAATGATGTATATCACGAGTATTTGAAGCCAAACCATTTGTTTCGGATGGATTTGAAGATAAGCCTTCTACTTCGCATTGATTTGTAGCAAAATTACGTCTTTCGCATGGACTTGAAGCTAAGCCACCTACTTCGCATTGATTTGATGCTAAACCTTGTGTTTCGCATGAATTTGAAGCTAAATCATGTGTTTCGCATGGATTTGAAGCTAACTCGTTTGATTCGCCTGCATTTGAAGCTAAATCATGTATATCACGAGTATTTGAAGCTAAACCATTTGTTTTCTCATGGATTTGAAGCTAAGTCTTCTACTTCGCATTGATTTGAAGCTAGATCATGTGTTTCGCTTGGATTTGAAGCTAACTCGTCTGTTTCGCCTGCATTTGAATTTAAATGACGTATATCACGAGTATTTGAAGCTAAACCATTTGTTTCGGATGGATTTGAAGATAAGCCTTCTACTTCGCATTAATTTGTAGCAAAATTACGTCTTTCGCATGGACTTGAAGCTAAGCCATCTACTTCGCATTGATTTGATGCTAAACCACGTGTTTCGCATGAATTTGAAGCTAAATCATGTGTTTCGCATGGATTTGAAACTAACTCGTTTGATTCGCCTGCATTTGAAGCTAAATCATATATATCACGAGAATTTGAATCTAAACCATTTGTTTTGCATGGATTTGAAGCTAAGTCTTCCACTTCGCATTGATTTGAAGCTAGATCATGTGTTTCGCTTGGATTTGAAGCTAACTCGTCTGTTTCGCCTGCATTTGAATCTAAATGATGTATATCACGAGTAGTAAAAGCTAAACCATTTGTTTCGGATGGATTTGAAGATAAGCCTTCTACTTCGCATTGATTTGTAGCAAAATTATGTCTTTCGCATGGACTTGGAGCTAAGCCTTCTACTTCGCATTGATTTGAAGCTAGATCGTGTGTTTCGCTTGGATTTGAAGCTAACTCGTTTGTTTCGCCTGCATTTGAAGCTGAATCATGTATATCACAAGTATTTGAAGCTAAACCATTTGATTCGTATGGATATGTTGCTAAATCTTCTACTTCGCATTGATTTGAACAAAATTATGTCTTTCGCATGGACTTGAAGCTAAGTCTTCTACTTCGTATTGATTTGAAGCTAGATCGTGTGTTTCGCTTAGATTTGAAGCTAACTCGTTTGTTTCGCCTGCATTTGTAGCTGAATCATGTATATAACAAGAATTTGAAGCTAAACCATTTGATTCGTATGGATATGTTGCTAAATCTTCTACTTCGCATTGATTTGAAGAAAAATTATGTCTTTCGCATGGACTTGAAGATAAGCCTACTACTTCGCATTGATTTGAAGCTAGATCATGTGTTTCGCTTGGATTTGAAGCAAACTCGTTTGTTTCGCCAGCATTTGAAGCTAAATCATGTATATCGCAAGTATTTGAAGCTAAACCATTTGTTTCGCATGGATTTGAACATTAGCCTTATACTTCGCATTGATTTGAAGCTAAATCATGTGTATCGCATGGATTTGAAGCTAACTCGTTTGTTTCGCCTGCATTTGAAGCTGAATCATGTATATCACAAGTATGTGAAGCTAAACTATTTGATTCGTATGGATTTGTATCTAAATCTTCTACTTCGAATTGAATTGAACAAATTCATGTCTTTCGCATGGACTTGAAGCTAAGCCTTCTACTTCGCATTGATTTGAAGCTAGATCATGTGTTTCGCTTGGATTTGAAGCTAACTCGTTTGATTCGCCTGCATTTGAAGCTAAATCATGTATGTCACGAGTATTTCAAGCTAAACCATTTGTTTCGGATGGATTTGAAGATAAGCCTTCTACTTCGCATTGATTTGATGCTAAACCATGTGTTTCGCATGAATTTGAAGCTAAATCATGTGTTTGGCATGGATTTGAAGCCAACTCGTTTGTTTCGTCTGCATTTGAAGCTGAATCATGTATATCACAAGTATTTGAAGCTAAACCATTTGATTCGTATGGATTTGTAGCTAAATCTTCTACTTCGCATTGATTTAAACAAAATTATGTCTTTCGCATGGACTTGAAGCTAAGCCATCTACTTCGCATTGATTTGATGCTAAACCATGTGTTTCGCATGAATTTGAAGCAAAATCATGTGTTTCGCATGGATTTGAAGCTAACTCGTTTGATTCGCCTGCATTTGAAGCTAAATCATGTATATCACGAGTATTTGAAACTAAATCATTTGTTTCGCATGGATTTGAAGCTAAGTCTTCTACTTCGCATTGATTTGAAGCTAGATCATGTGTTTCGCTTGGATTTGAAGCTAACTCGTCTGTTTCGCCTGCATTTGAATCTAAATGATGTATATCACGAGTAGTAAAAGCTAAACCATTTGTTTCGGATGGATTTGAAGATAAGCCTTCTACTTCGCATTGATTTGTAGCAAAATTATGTCTTTCGCATGGACTTGGAGCTAAGCCTTCTACTTCGCATTGATTTGAAGCTAGATCGTGTGTTTCGCTTGGATTTGAAGCTAACTCGTTTGTTTCGCCTGCATTTGAAGCTGAATCATGTATATCACAAGTATTTGAAGCTAAACCATTTGATTCGTATGGATATGTTGCTAAATCTTCTACTTCGCATTGATTTGAACAAAATTATGTCTTTCGCATGGACTTGAAGCTAAGTCTTCTACTTCGTATTGATTTGAAGCTAGATCGTGTGTTTCGCTTAGATTTGAAGCTAACTCGTTTGTTTCGCCTGCATTTGTAGCTGAATCATGTATATAACAAGAATTTGAAGCTAAACCATTTGATTCGTATGGATATGTTGCTAAATCTTCTACTTCGCATTGATTTGAAGAAAAATTATGTCTTTCGCATGGACTTGAAGATAAGCCTACTACTTCGCATTGATTTGAAGCTAGATCATGTGTTTCGCTTGGATTTGAAGCAAACTCGTTTGTTTCGCCAGCATTTGAAGCTAAATCATGTATATCACAAGTATTTGAAGCTAAACCATTTGTTTCGCATGGATTTGAACATTAGCCTTCTACTTCGCATTGATTTGAAGCTAAATCATGTGTATCGCATGGATTTGAAGCTAACTCGTTTGTTTCGCCTGCATTTGAAGCTGAATCATGTATATCACAAGTATGTGAAGCTAAACTATTTGATTCGTATGGATTTGTATCTAAATCTTCTACTTCGAATTGAATTGAACAAATTCATGTCTTTCGCATGGACTTGAAGCTAAGCCTTCTACTTCGCATTGATTTGATGCTAAACCGTGTGTTTCGCATGAATTTGAAGCTAAATCATGTGTTTCGCATGGATTTGAAACTAACTCGTTTGATTCGCCTGCATTTGAAACTGAATCATGTATATCACAAGTATTTGAAGCTAAACCATTTGATTCGTATGGATTTGTAGCTAAATCTTCTACTTCGCATTGATTTAAACAAAATTATGTCTTTCGCATGGACTTGAAGCTAAGCCATCTACTTCTCATTGATTTGATGCTAAACCATGTGTTTCGCATGAATTTGAAGCAAAATCATGTGTTGCGCATGGATTTGAAGCTAACTCGTTTAATTCGCCTGCATTTGAAGCTAAATCATGTATATCACGAGTATTTCAAGCTAAACCATTTGTTTCGCATGGATTTGAAGCTAAGTCTTCTACTTCGCATTGATTTGAAGCTAGATCATGTGTTTCGCTTGGATTTGAAGCTAACTCGTCTGTTTCGCCTGCATTTGAATCTAAATGATGTATATCACGAGTATTTGAAGCCAAACCATTTGTTTCGGATGGATTTGAAGATAAGCCTTCTACTTCGCATTGATTTGTAGCAAAATTACGTCTTTCGCATGGACTTGAAGCTAAGCCACCTACTTCGCATTGATTTGATGCTAAACCTTGTGTTTCGCATGAATTTGAAGCTAAATCATGTGTTTCGCATGGATTTGAAGCTAACTCGTTTGATTCGCCTGCATTTGAAGCTAAATCATGTATATCACGAGTATTTGAAGCTAAACCATTTGTTTTCTCATGGATTTGAAGCTAAGTCTTCTACTTCGCATTGATTTGAAGCTAGATCATGTGTTTCGCTTGGATTTGAAGCTAACTCGTCTGTTTCGCCTGCATTTGAATTTAAATGACGTATATCACGAGTATTTGAAGCTAAACCATTTGTTTCGGATGGATTTGAAGATAAGCCTTCTACTTCGCATTAATTTGTAGCAAAATTACGTCTTTCGCATGGACTTGAAGCTAAGCCATCTACTTCGCATTGATTTGATGCTAAACCACGTGTTTCGCATGAATTTGAAGCTAAATCATGTGTTTCGCATGGATTTGAAACTAACTCGTTTGATTCGCCTGCATTTGAAGCTAAATCATATATATCACGAGAATTTGAATCTAAACCATTTGTTTTGCATGGATTTGAAGCTAAGTCTTCCACTTCGCATTGATTTGAAGCTAGATCATGTGTTTCGCTTGGATTTGAAGCTAACTCGTCTGTTTCGCCTGCATTTGAATCTAAATGATGTATATCACGAGTAGTAAAAGCTAAACCATTTGTTTCGGATGGATTTGAAGATAAGCCTTCTACTTCGCATTGATTTGTAGCAAAATTATGTCTTTCGCATGGACTTGGAGCTAAGCCTTCTACTTCGCATTGATTTGAAGCTAGATCGTGTGTTTCGCTTGGATTTGAAGCTAACTCGTTTGTTTCGCCTGCATTTGAAGCTGAATCATGTATATCACAAGTATTTGAAGCTAAACCATTTGATTCGTATGGATATGTTGCTAAATCTTCTACTTCGCATTGATTTGAACAAAATTATGTCTTTCGCATGGACTTGAAGCTAAGTCTTCTACTTCGTATTGATTTGAAGCTAGATCGTGTGTTTCGCTTAGATTTGAAGCTAACTCGTTTGTTTCGCCTGCATTTGTAGCTGAATCATGTATATAACAAGAATTTGAAGCTAAACCATTTGATTCGTATGGATATGTTGCTAAATCTTCTACTTCGCATTGATTTGAAGAAAAATTATGTCTTTCGCATGGACTTGAAGATAAGCCTACTACTTCGCATTGATTTGAAGCTAGATCATGTGTTTCGCTTGGATTTGAAGCAAACTCGTTTGTTTCGCCAGCATTTGAAGCTAAATCATGTATATCACAAGTATTTGAAGCTAAACCATTTGTTTCGCATGGATTTGAACATTAGCCTTCTACTTCGCATTGATTTGAAGCTAAATCATGTGTATCGCATGGATTTGAAGCTAACTCGTTTGTTTCGCCTGCATTTGAAGCTGAATCATGTATATCACAAGTATGTGAAGCTAAACTATTTGATTCGTATGGATTTGTATCTAAATCTTCTACTTCGAATTGAATTGAACAAATTCATGTCTTTCGCATGGACTTGAAGCTAAGCCTTCTACTTCGCATTGATTTGAAGCTAGATCATGTGTTTCGCTTGGATTTGAAGCTAACTCGTTTGATTCGCCTGCATTTGAAGCTAAATCATGTATGTCACGAGTATTTCAAGCTAAACCATTTGTTTCGGATGGATTTGAAGATAAGCCTTCTACTTCGCATTGATTTGATGCTAAACCATGTGTTTCGCATGAATTTGAAGCTAAATCATGTGTTTGGCATGGATTTGAAGCCAACTCGTTTGTTTCGTCTGCATTTGAAGCTGAATCATGTATATCACAAGTATTTGAAGCTAAACCATTTGATTCGTATGGATTTGTAGCTAAATCTTCTACTTCGCATTGATTTAATCAAAATTATGTCTTTCGCATGGACTTGAAGCTAAGCCATCTACTTCGCATTGATTTGATGCTAAACCATGTGTTTCGCATGAATTTGAAGCAAAATCATGTGTTTCGCATGGATTTGAAGCTAACTCGTTTGATTCGCCTGCATTTGAAGCTAAATCATGTATATCACGAGTATTTGAAACTAAATCATTTGTTTCGCATGGATTTGAAGCTAAGTCTTCTACTTCGCATTGATTTGAAGCTAGATCATGTGTTTCGCTTGGATTTGAAGCTAACTCGTCTGTTTCGCCTGCATTTGAATCTAAATGATGTATATCACGAGTAGTAAAAGCTAAACCATTTGTTTCGGATGGATTTGAAGATAAGCCTTCTACTTCGCATTGATTTGTAGCAAAATTATGTCTTTCGCATGGACTTGGAGCTAAGCCTTCTACTTCGCATTGATTTGAAGCTAGATCGTGTGTTTCGCTTGGATTTGAAGCTAACTCGTTTATTTCGCCTGCATTTGAAGCTGAATCATGTATATCACAAGTATTTGAAGCTAAACCATTTGATTCGTATGGATATGTTGCTAAATCTTCTACTTCGCATTGATTTGAACAAAATTATGTCTTTCGCATGGACTTGAAGCTAAGTCTTCTACTTCGTATTGATTTGAAGCTAGATCGTGTGTTTCGCTTAGATTTGAAGCTAACTCGTTTGTTTCGCCTGCATTTGTAGCTGAATCATGTATATAACAAGAATTTGAAGCTAAACCATTTGATTCGTATGGATATGTTGCTAAATCTTCTACTTCGCATTGATTTGAAGAAAAATTATGTCTTTCGCATGGACTTGAAGATAAGCCTACTACTTCGCATTGATTTGAAGCTAGATCATGTGTTTCGCTTGGATTTGAAGCAAACTCGTTTGTTTCGCCAGCATTTGAAGCTAAATCATGTATATCACAAGTATTTGAAGCTAAACCATTTGTTTCGCATGGATTTGAACATTAGCCTTCTACTTCGCATTGATTTGAAGCTAAATCATGTGTATCGCATGGATTTGAAGCTAACTCGTTTGTTTCGCCTGCATTTGAAGCTGAATCATGTATATCACAAGTATGTGAAGCTAAACTATTTGATTCGTATGGATTTGTATCTAAATCTTCTACTTCGAATTGAATTGAACAAATTCATGTCTTTCGCATGGACTTGAAGCTAAGCCTTCTACTTCGCATTGATTTGAAGCTAGATCATGTGTTTCGCTTGGATTTGAAGCTAACTCGTTTGATTCGCCTGCATTTGAAGCTAAATCATGTATGTCACGAGTATTTCAAGCTAAACCATTTGTTTCGGATGGATTTGAAGATAAGCCTTCTACTTCGCATTGATTTGATGCTAAACCATGTGTTTCGCATGAATTTGAAGCTAAATCATGTGTTTGGCATGGATTTGAAGCCAACTCGTTTGTTTCGTCTGCATTTGAAGCTGAATCATGTATATCACAAGTATTTGAAGCTATACCATTTGATTCGTATGGATTTGTAGCTAAATCTTCTACTTCGCATTGATTTAATCAAAATTATGTCTTTCGCATGGACTTGAAGCTAAGCCATCTACTTCGCATTGATTTGATGCTAAACCATGTGTTTCGCATGAATTTGAAGCAAAATCATGTGTTTCGCATGGATTTGAAGCTAACTCGTTTGATTCGCCTGCATTTGAAGCTAAATCATGTATATCACGAGTATTTGAAACTAAATCATTTGTTTCGCATGGATTTGAAGCTAAGTCTTCTACTTCGCATTGATTTGAAGCTAGATCATGTGTTTCGCTTGGATTTGAAGCTAACTCGTCTGTTTCGCCTGCATTTGAATCTAAATGATGTATATCACGAGTATTTGAAGCCAAACCATTTGTTTCGGATGGATTTGAAGATAAGCCTTCTACTTCGCATTGATTTGTAGCAAAATTACGTCTTTCGCATGGACATGAAGCTAAGCCATCTACTTCGCATTGATTTGATGCTAAACCTTGTGTTTCGCATGAATTTGAAGCTAAATCATGTGTTTCGCATGGATTTGAAGCCAACTCGTTTGTTTCGTCTGCATTTGAAGCTGAATCATCTATATCACAAGTATTTGAAGCTAAACCATTTGATTCGTATGGATTTGTAGCTAAATCTTCTAGTTCGCCTTGATTTAAACAAAATTATGTCTTTCGCATGGACTTGAAGCTAAGCCATCTACTTCGCATTGATTTGATGCTAAACCATGTGTTTTGGATGAATTTGAAGCAAAATCATGTGTTTCGCATGGATTTGAAGCTAACTCGTTTGATTCGCCTACATTTGAAGCTAAATCATGTATATCACGAGTATTTGAAGCTAAACCATTTGTTTTCTCATGGATTTGAAGCTAAGTCTTCTACTTCGCATTGATTTGAAGCTAGATCATGTGTTTCGCTTGGATTTGAAGCTAACTCGTCTGTTTCGCCTGCATTTGAATTTAAATGATGTATATCACGAGTATTTGAAGCTAAACCATTTGTTTCGGATGGATTTGAAGATAAGCCTTCTACTTCGCATTAATTTGTAGCAAAATTACGTCATTCGCATGGACTTGAAGCTAAGCCATCTACTTCGCATTGATTTGATGCTAAACCGTGAGTTTCGCATGAATTTGAAGCTAAATCATGTGTTTCGCATGGATTTGAAGCCAACTCGTTTGTTTCGTCTGCATTTGAAGCTGAATCATCTATATCACAAGTATTTGAAGCTAAACCATTTGATTCGTATGGATTTGTAGCTAAATCTTCTACTTCGCATTGATTTAAACAAAATTATGTCTTTCGCATGGACTTGAAGCTAAGCCATCTACTTCGCATTGATTTGATGCTAAACCACGTGTTTCGCATGAATTTGAAGCTAAATCATGTGTTTCGCATGGATTTGAAACTAACTCGTTTGATTCGCCTGCATTTGAAGCTAAATCATATATATCACGAGAATTTGAAGCTAAACCATTTGTTTCGCATGGATTTGAAGCTAAGTCTTCCACTTCGAATTGATTTGAAGCTAGATCATGTGTTTCGCTTGGATTTGAAGCTAACTCGTCTGTTTCGCCTGCATTTGAATCTAAATGATGTATATCACGAGTAGTAAAAGCTAAACCATTTGTTTCGGATGGATTTGAAGATAAGCCTTCTACTTCGCATTGATTTGTAGCAAAATTATGTCTTTCGCATGGACTTGGAGCTAAGCCTTCTACTTCGCATTGATTTGAAGCTAGATCGTGTGTTTCGCTTGGATTTGAAGCTAACTCGTTTGTTTCGCCTGCATTTGAAGCTGAATCATGTATATCACAAGTATTTGAAGCTAAACCATTTGATTCGTATGGATATGTTGCTAAATCTTCTACTTCGCATTGATTTGAACAAAATTATGTCTTTCGCATGGACTTGAAGCTAAGTCTTCTACTTCGTATTGATTTGAAGCTAGATCGTGTGTTTCGCTTAGATTTGAAGCTAACTCGTTTGTTTCGCCTGCATTTGTAGCTGAATCATGTATATAACAAGAATTTGAAGCTAAACCATTTGATTCGTATGGATATGTTGCTAAATCTTCTACTTCGCATTGATTTGAAGAAAAATTATGTCTTTCGCATGGACTTGAAGATAAGCCTACTACTTCGCATTGATTTGAAGCTAGATCATGTGTTTCGCTTGGATTTGAAGCAAACTCGTTTGTTTCGCCAGCATTTGAAGCTAAATCATGTATATCACAAGTATTTGAAGCTAAACCATTTGTTTCGCATGGATTTGAACATTAGCCTTCTACTTCGCATTGATTTGAAGCTAAATCATGTGTATCGCATGGATTTGAAGCTAACTCGTTTGTTTCGCCTGCATTTGAAGCTGAATCATGTATATCACAAGTATGTGAAGCTAAACTATTTGATTCGTATGGATTTGTATCTAAATCTTCTACTTCGAATTGAATTGAACAAATTCATGTCTTTCGCATGGACTTGAAGCTAAGCCTTCTACTTCGCATTGATTTGAAGCTAGATCATGTGTTTCGCTTGGATTTGAAGCTAACTCGTTTGATTCGCCTGCATTTGAAGCTAAATCATGTATGTCACGAGTATTTCAAGCTAAACCATTTGTTTCGGATGGATTTGAAGATAAGCCTTCTACTTCGCATTGATTTGATGCTAAACCATGTGTTTCGCATGAATTTGAAGCTAAATCATGTGTTTGGCATGGATTTGAAGCCAACTCGTTTGTTTCGTCTGCATTTGAAGCTGAATCATGTATATCACAAGTATTTGAAGCTAAACCATTTGATTCGTATGGATTTGTAGCTAAATCTTCTACTTCGCATTGATTTAATCAAAATTATGTCTTTCGCATGGACTTGAAGCTAAGCCATCTACTTCGCATTGATTTGATGCTAAACCATGTGTTTCGCATGAATTTGAAGCAAAATCATGTGTTTCGCATGGATTTGAAGCTAACTCGTTTGATTCGCCTGCATTTGAAGCTAAATCATGTATATCACGAGTATTTGAAACTAAATCATTTGTTTCGCATGGATTTGAAGCTAAGTCTTCTACTTCGCATTGATTTGAAGCTAGATCATGTGTTTCGCTTGGATTTGAAGCTAACTCGTCTGTTTCGCCTGCATTTGAATCTAAATGATGTATATCACGAGTATTTGAAGCCAAACCATTTGTTTCGGATGGATTTGAAGATAAGCCTTCTACTTCGCATTGATTTGTAGCAAAATTACGTCTTTCGCATGGACATGAAGCTAAGCCATCTACTTCGCATTGATTTGATGCTAAACCTTGTGTTTCGCATGAATTTGAAGCTAAATCATGTGTTTCGCATGGATTTGAAGCCAACTCGTTTGTTTCGTCTGCATTTGAAGCTGAATCATCTATATCACAAGTATTTGAAGCTAAACCATTTGATTCGTATGGATTTGTAGCTAAATCTTCTAGTTCGCCTTGATTTAAACAAAATTATGTCTTTCGCATGGACTTGAAGCTAAGCCATCTACTTCGCATTGATTTGATGCTAAACCATGTGTTTTGCATGAATTTGAAGCAAAATCATGTGTTTCGCATGGATTTGAAGCTAACTCGTTTGATTCGCCTACATTTGAAGCTAAATCATGTATATCACGAGTATTTGAAGCTAAACCATTTGTTTTCTCATGGATTTGAAGCTAAGTCTTCTACTTCGCATTGATTTGAAGCTAGATCATGTGTTTCGCTTGGATTTGAAGCTAACTCGTCTGTTTCGCCTGCATTTGAATTTAAATGATGTATATCACGAGTATTTGAAGCTAAACCATTTGTTTCGGATGGATTTGAAGATAAGCCTTCTACTTCGCATTAATTAGTAGCAAAATTACGTCATTCGCATGGACTTGAAGCTAAGCCATCTACTTCGCATTGATTTGATGCTAAACCGTGAGTTTCGCATGAATTTGAAGCTAAATCATGTGTTTCGCATGGATTTGAAGCCAACTCGTTTGTTTCGTCTGCATTTGAAGCTGAATCATCTATATCACAAGTATTTGAAGCTAAACCATTTGATTCGTATGGATTTGTAGCTAAATCTTCTACTTCGCATTGATTTAAACAAAATTATGTCTTTCGCATGGACTTGAAGCTAAGCCATCTACTTCGCATTGATTTGATGCTAAACCACGTGTTTCGCATGAATTTGAAGCTAAATCATGTGTTTCGCATGGATTTGAAACTAACTCGTTTGATTCGCCTGCATTTGAAGCTAAATCATATATATCACGAGAATTTGAAGCTAAACCATTTGTTTCGCATGGATTTGAAGCTAAGTCTTCCACTTCGAATTGATTTGAAGCTAGATCATGTGTTTCGCTTGGATTTGAAGCTAACTCGTCTGTTTCGCCTGCATTTGAATCTAAATGATGTATATCACGAGTATTTGAAGCTAAACCATTTGTTTCGGATGGATTTGAAGATAAGCCTTCTACTTCGCATTGATTTGTAGCAAAATTATGTCTTTCGCATGGACTTGAAGCTAAGCCTTCTACTTCGCATTGATTTGAAGCTAGATCGTGTGTTTCGCTTGGATTTGAAGCTAACTCGTTTGTTTCGCCTGCATTTGAAGCTGAATCATGTATATCACAAGTATTTGAAGCTAAACCATTTGATTCGTATGGATTTGTAGCTAAATCTTCTACTTCGCATTGATTTGAACAAAATTATGTCTTTCGCATGGACTTGAAGCTAAGCCATCTACTTCGCATTGATTTGATGCTAAACCATGTGTTTCGCATGAATTTGAAGCAAAATCATGTGTTTCGCATGGATTTGAAGCTAACTCGTTTGATTCGCCTACATTTGAAGCTAAATCATGTATATCACGAGTATTTGAAGCTAAACCATTTGTTTTCTCATGGATTTGAAGCTAAGTCTTCTACTTCGCATTGATTTGAAGCTAGATCATGTGTTTCGCTTGGATTTGAAGCTAACTCGTCTGTTTCGCCTGCATTTGAATTTAAATGATGTATATCACGAGTATTTGAAGCTAAACCATTTGTTTCGGATGGATTTGAAGATAAGCCTTCTACTTCGCATTAATTTGTAGCAAAATTACGTCTTTCGCATGGACTTGAAGCTAAGCCATCTACTTCGCATTGATTTGATGCTAAACCACGTGTTTCGTATGAATTTGAAGCTAAATCATGTGTTTCGCATGGATTTGAAACTAACTCGTTTGATTCGCCTGCATTTGAAGCTAAATCATATATATCACGAGAATTTGAAGCTAAACCATTTGTTTCGCATGGATTTGAAGCTAAGTCTTCCACTTCGAATTGATTTGAAGCTAGATCATGTGTTTCGCTTGGATTTGAAGCTAACTCGTCTGTTTCGCCTGCATTTGAATCTAAATGATGTATATCACGAGTATTTGAAGCTAAACCATTTGTTTCGGATGGATTTGAAGATAAGCCTTCTACTTCGCATTGATTTGTAGCAAAATTATGTCTTTCGCATGGACTTGAAGCTAAGCCTTCTACTTCGCATTGATTTGAAGCTAGATCGTGTGTTTCGCTTGGATTTGAAGCTAACTCGTTTGTTTCGCCTGCATTTGAAGCTGAATCATGTATATCACAAGTATTTGAAGCTAAACCATTTGATTCGTATGGATTTGTAGCTAAATCTTCTACTTCGCATTGATTTGAAGAAAATTATGTCTTTCGCATGGACTTGAAGCTAAGCCATCTACTTCGCATTGATTTGATGCTAAACCTTGTGTTTCGCATGAACTTGAAGCTAAATCATGTGTTTCGCATGGATTTGAAGCTAACTCGTTTGTTTCGCCTGCATTTGAAGCTGAATCATGTATATCACAAGTATTTGAAGCTAAACCATTTGATTCGTATGGATATGTTGCTAAATCTTCTACTTCGCATTGATTTGAACAAAATTATGTCTTTCGCATGGACTTGAAGCTAAGTCTTCTACTTCGTATTGATTTCAAGCTAGATCGTGTGTTTCGCTTAGATTTGAAGCTAACTCGTTTGTTTCGCCTGCATTTGTAGCTGAATCATGTATATAACAAGAATTTGAAGCTAAACCATTTGATTCGTATGGATATGTTGCTAAATCTTCTACTTCGCATTGATTTGAAGAAAAATTATGTCTTTCGCATGGACTTGAAGATAAGCCTACTACTTCGCATTGATTTGAAGCTAGATCATGTGTTTCGCTTGGATTTGAAGCAAACTCGTTTGTTTCGCCAGCATTTGAAGCTAAATCATGTATATCACAAGTATTTGAAGCTAAACCATTTGTTTCGCATGGATTTGAACATTAGCCTTCTACTTCGCATTGATTTGAAGCTAAATCATGTGTATCGCATGGATTTGAAGCTAACTCGTTTGTTTCGCCTGCATTTGAAGCTGAATCATGTATATCACAAGTATGTGAAGCCAAACTATTTGATTCGTATGGATTTGTATCTAAATCTTCTACTTCGAATTGAATTGAACAAATTCATGTCTTTCGCATGGACTTGAAGCTAAGCCTTCTACTTCGCATTGATTTGAAGCTAGATCATGTGTTTCGCTTGGATTTGAATCTAACTCGTTTGATTCGCCTGCATTTGAAGCTAAATCATGTATGTCACGAGTATTTCAAGCTAAACCATTTGTTTCGGATGGATTTGAAGATAAGCCTTCTACTTCGCATTGATTTGATGCTAAACCATGTGTTTCGCATGAATTTGAAGCTAAATCATGTGTTTGGCATGGATTTGAAGCCAACTCGTTTGTTTCGTCTGCATTTGAAGCTGAATCATGTATATCACAAGTATTTGAAGCTAAACCATTTGATTCGTATGGATTTGTAGCTAAATCTTCTTCTTCGCATTGATTTAATCAAAATTATGTCTTTCGCATGGACTTGAAGCTAAGCCATCTACTTCGCATTGATTTGATGCTAAACCATGTGTTTCGCATGAATTTGATGCAAAATCATGTGTTTCGCATGGATTTGAAGCTAACTCGTTTGATTCGCCTGCATTTGAAGCTAAATCATGTATATCACGAGTATTTGAAGCCAAACCATTTGTTTCGGATGGATTTGAAGATAAGCCTTCTACTTCGCATTGATTTGTAGCAAAATTACGTCTTTCGCATGGACATGAAGCTAAGCCATCTACTTCGCATTGATTTGATGCTAAACCTTGTGTTTCGCATGAATTTGAAGCTAAATCATGTGTTTCGCATGGATTTGAAGCCAACTCGTTTGTTTCGTCTGCATTTGAAGCTGAATCATCTATATCACAAGTATTTGAAGCTAAACCATTTGATTCGTATGGATTTGTAGCTAAATCTTCTAGTTCGCCTTGATTTAAACAAAATTATGTCTTTCGCATGGACTTGAAGCTAAGCCATCTACTTCGCATTGATTTGATGCTAAACCATGTGTTTTGCATGAATTTGAAGCAAAATCATGTGTTTCGCATGGATTTGAAGCTAACTCGTTTGATTCGCCTACATTTGAAGCTAAATCATGTATATCACGAGTATTTGAAGCTAAACCATTTGTTTTCTCATGGATTTGAAGCTAAGTCTTCTACTTCGCATTGATTTGAAGCTAGATCATGTGTTTCGCTTGGATTTGAAGCTAACTCGTCTGTTTCGCCTGCATTTGAATTTAAATGATGTATATCACGAGTATTTGAAGCTAAACCATTTGTTTCGGATGGATTTGAAGATAAGCCTTCTACTTCGCATTAATTTGTAGCAAAATTACGTCATTCGCATGGACTTGAAGCTAAGCCATCTACTTCGCATTGATTTGATGCTAAACCGTGAGTTTCGCATGAATTTGAAGCTAAATCATGTGTTTCGCATGGATTTGAAGCCAACTCGTTTGTTTCGTCTGCATTTGAAGCTGAATCATCTATATCACAAGTATTTGAAGCTAAACCATTTGATTCGTATGGATTTGTAGCTAAATCTTCTACTTCGCATTGATTTAAACAAAATTATGTCTTTCGCATGGACTTGAAGCTAAGCCATCTACTTCGCATTGATTTGATGCTAAACCACGTGTTTCGCATGAATTTGAAGCTAAATCATGTGTTTCGCATGGATTTGAAACTAACTCGTTTGATTCGCCTGCATTTGAAGCTAAATCATATATATCACGAGAATTTGAAGCTAAACCATTTGTTTCGCATGGATTTGAAGCTAAGTCTTCCACTTCGAATTGATTTGAAGCTAGATCATGTGTTTCGCTTGGATTTGAAGCTAACTCGTCTGTTTCGCCTGCATTTGAATCTAAATGATGTATATCACGAGTATTTGAAGCTAAACCATTTGTTTCGGATGGATTTGAAGATAAGCCTTCTACTTCGCATTGATTTGTAGCAAAATTATGTCTTTCGCATGGACTTGAAGCTAAGCCTTCTACTTCGCATTGATTTGAAGCTAGATCGTGTGTTTCGCTTGGATTTGAAGCTAACTCGTTTGTTTCGCCTGCATTTGAAGCTGAATCATGTATATCACAAGTATTTGAAGCTAAACCATTTGATTCGTATGGATTTGTAGCTAAATCTTCTACTTCGCATTGATTTGAACAAAATTATGTCTTTCGCATGGACTTGAAGCTAAGTCATCTACTTCGCATTGATTTGATGCTAAACCATGTGTTTCGCATGAATTTGAAGCAAAATCATGTGTTTCGCATGGATTTGAAGCTAACTCGTTTGATTCGCCTACATTTGAAGCTAAATCATGTATATCACGAGTATTTGAAGCTAAACCATTTGTTTTCTCATGGATTTGAAGCTAAGTCTTCTACTTCGCATTGATTTGAAGCTAGATCATGTGTTTCGCTTGGATTTGAAGCTAACTCGTCTGTTTCGCCTGCATTTGAATTTAAATGATGTATATCACGAGTATTTGAAGCTAAACCATTTGTTTCGGATGGATTTGAAGATAAGCCTTCTACTTCGCATTAATTTGTAGCAAAATTACGTCTTTCGCATGGACTTGAAGCTAAGCCATCTACTTCGCATTGATTTGATGCTAAACCACGTGATTCGTATGAATTTGAAGCTAAATCATGTGTTTCGAATGGATTTGAAACTAACTCGTTTGATTCGCCTGCATTTGAAGCTGAATCATATATATCACGAGAATTTGAAGCTAAACCATTTGTTTCGCATGGATTTGAAGCTAAGTCTTCCACTTCGAATTGATTTGAAGCTAGATCATGTGTTTCGCTTGGATTTGAAGCTAACTCGTCTGTTTCGCCTGCATTTGAATCTAAATGATGTATATCACGAGTATTTGAAGCTAAACCATTTGTTTCGGATGGATTTGAAGATAAGCCTTCTACTTCGCATTGATTTGTAGCAAAATTATGTCTTTCGCATGGACTTGAAGCTAAGCCTTCTACTTCGCATTGATTTGAAGCTAGATCGTGTGTTTCGCTTGGATTTGAAGCTAACTCGTTTGTTTCGCCTGCATTTGAAGCTGAATCATGTATATCACAAGTATTTGAAGCTAAACCATTTGATTCGTATGGATTTGTAGCTAAATCTTCTACTTCGCATTGATTTGAACAAAATTATGTCTTTCGCATGGACTTGAAGCTAAGCCATCTACTTCGCATTGATTTGATGCTAAACCTTGTGTTTCGCATGAACTTGAAGCTAAATCATGTGTTTCGCATGGATTTGAAGCTAACTCGTTTGTTTCGCCTGCATTTGAAGCTGAATCATGTATATCACAAGTATTTGAAGCTAAACCATTTGATTCGTATGGATATGTTGCTAAATCTTCTACTTCGCATTGATTTGAACAAAATTATGTCTTTCGCATGGACTTGAAGCTAAGTCTTCTACTTCGTATTGATTTGAAGCTAGATCGTGTGTTTCGCTTAGATTTGAAGCTAACTCGTTTGTTTCGCCTGCATTTGTAGCTGAGTCATGTATATAACAAGAATTTGAAGCTAAACCATTTGATTCGTATGGATATGTTGCTAAATCTTCTACTTCGCATTGATTTGAAGAAAAATTATGTCTTTCGCATGGACTTGAAGATAAGCCTACTACTTCGCATTGATTTGAAGCTAGATCATGTGTTTCGCTTGGATTTGAAGCAAACTCGTTTGTTTCGCCAGCATTTGAAGCTAAATCATGTATATCACAAGTATTTGAAGCTAAACCATTTGTTTCGCATGGATTTGAACATTAGCCTTCTACTTCGCATTGATTTGAAGCTAAATCATGTGTATCGCATGGATTTGAAGCTAACTCGTTTGTTTCGCCTGCATTTGAAGCTGAATCATGTATATCACAAGTATGTGAAGCTAAACTATTTGATTCGTATGGATTTGTATCTAAATCTTCTACTTCGAATTGAATTGAACAAATTCATGTCTTTCGCATGGACTTGAAGCTAAGCCTTCTACTTCGCATTGATTTGAAGCTAAATCATGTGTTTGGCATGGATTTGAAGCCAACTCGTTTGTTTCGTCTGCATTTGAAGCTGAATCATGTATATCAGAAGTATTTGAAGCTAAACCATTTGATTCGTATGGATTTGTAGCTAAATCTTCTTCTTCGCATTGATTTAATCAAAATTATGTCTTTCGCATGGACTTGAAGCTAAGCCATCTACTTCGCATTGATTTGATGCTAAACCATGTGTTTCGCATGAATTTGATGCAAAATCATGTGTTTCGCATGGATTTGAAGCTAACTCGTTTGATTCGCCTGCATTAGAAGCTAAATCATGTATATCACGAGTATTTGAAGCTAAACCATTTGTTTCGCATGGATTTGAATCTAAGTCTTCTACTTCGCATTGATTTGAAGCTAGATCATGTGTTTCGCTTGGATTTGAAGCTAACTCGTCTGTTTCGCCTGCATTTGAATCTAAATGATGTATATCACGAGTATTTGAAGCCAAACCATTTGTTTCGGATGGATTTGAAGATAAGCCTTCTACTTCGCATTGATTTGTAGCAAAATTACGTCTTTCGCATGGACTTGAAGCTAAGCCATCTACTTCGCATTGATTTGATGCTAAACCTTGTGTTTCGCATGAATTTGAAGCTAAATCATGTGTTTCGCATGGATTTGAAGCCAACTCGTTTTTTTCGTCTGCATTTGAAGCTGAATCATGTATATCACAAGTATTTGAAGCTAAACCATTTGATTCGTATGGATTTGTAGCTAAATCTTCTACTTCGCATTGATTTAATCAAAATTATGTCTTTCGCATGGACTTGATGCTAAGCCATCTACTTCGCATTGATTTGATGCTAAACCATGTGTTTCGCATGAATTTGAAGCTAAATCATGTGTTTGGCATGGATTTGTAGCTAACTCGTTTGTTTCGCCAGCATTTGAAGCTAAATCGTGTATATCACAAGTATTTGAAGCTAAACCATTTGTTTGGGTTGGATTTGAAGATAAGCCTTCTACTTCACATTGATTTGAAGCTAAATCATGTGTTTCGCATGGATTTGTAGCCGACTCGTTCGTTTCGCCTGCCGTTGAAGCTAAGTCAAGTACATCACAAGTATTTGAGGCTGAACTATTTTTTTCGCATGAATATTAAGCTAATCCATGTGTTTCGAATGAATTTGAAGCTAAATCATGTGTTTCGCATGGATTTGAAGCTAACTCGTTTGTTTCGCCTGCATTTGGAGCTGAATCATGTATATCACAAGTATTTGAAGATAAAACATTTGATTCGTATGGATTTGTAGCTAAATCTTCTACTTCGCATTGATTTGAACAAAATTATGTCTTTCGCATGGTCTTGAATCTAAGCCTCCTACTTGGCATTGATTTGAAGCTAGATCATGTGTTTCGTTTGGATTTAAAGCTAACTCGTTTGTTTCGCCTGCATTTGAAGCTAAATCATGTATATCACGAGTATTTCAAGCTATACCATTTGTTTCGGATAGATTTGAAGATAAGCCTTCTACTTCGCATTGATTTGAAGCTAAATCACGTGTATCGCATGGATTTGGAGCTAACTCGTTTGTTTCGCCTGCATTTGGAGCTGAATCATGTATATCACAAGTATTTGAAGCTAAACCATTTGATTCGTATGGATTTGTAGCTAAATCTTCTACTTCGCATTGATTTGAACAAAATTATGTCTTTCCCATGGACTTGAAGATAAGCCTCCTACTTCGCATTGATTTGAAGCTAAATCATGTGTATCGCATGGATTTGAAGCTAACTCGTTTGTTTCGCCTGCATTTGGAGCTGAATCATGTATATCACAAGTATTTGAAGCTAAAACATTTGTTTAGCAAGGGTTTGAATATAAGCCTCCTACTTCGCATTAATTTGAAGTTACATCATGTGATTCGCGAGGATTTGAAGCTAACTCGTTTGTTTCGCATGCAGTTGAAGCTAAATCATGTATATCACGAGTACTTGAAGCTGAACCATTTGTTTCGCATGAATATTAAGCTAATCCATGTGTTTCGAATGAATTTGAAGCTAAATCATGTGTTTAGCATGGATTCGAAGCTAACTCGTTTGATCGCATGCTGTTGAAGCTAAAGCATTTATATCACAAGTATTTGAAGCTAAACCATTTGTTTCGCATGGATTTGAAGATAAGCCTTCTACTTCGCATTGATTTGAAGTTAAATCTTGTGTATCGCATGGATTTGAAGCAAACTCGTTTGTTTCGCCTGCATTTTGAGCTGAATCATGTATATCACAAGTATTTGAAGCTAAACCATTTGATTCGTATGGATTTGTAGCTAAATCATCTACTTCGCATTGATTTGAACAAAATTATTTCTTTCGCATGGACTTGAAGCTAAGCCTTCTACTTGGCACTGATTTGAAGCTAGATCATGTGTTTCGCTTGGATTTGAAGCTAACTCGTTTGTTTCGCCTGCATTTCAAGCTAAATCATGTATATCACTAGTATTTCAAGCTAAACCATTTGTTTCGGATGGATTTGAAGATAAGCCTTCTACTTCGCATTGATTTGAAACTAAGGCTCCTACTTCGCATTGATATGAAGTTAAATCATGTGTTTCCCTTGGGTGTGACGCTAAATCGTTTGTTCCGCATGCAGCTGAATCTAAATCATGTATATCACAAGTATTTGAAGCTAAACCATTTGATTCGAATTGACTTGAAGCTAAGACTTCCACGTCGCATTGATTTGAAGCTAAATCATGTCTTTCGAATGGATGTGAAGTCAAATCGTTTGTTTCGTCTGCATTTGAAGCTATTTTATTTATTTCGCAAGTATTTGAAGCTTCATCATGTGTTTCGCTTGGATTTGAATCCAAGCCTTCTACTTCGCATGAATTTGAAGCTAAATCATGTGTATCGCATGGATTTTAAGCTAACTCGTTTGTTTCGCCTGCATTTGAAGCTGAATCATGTATATCACAAGTATTTGAAGCTAAACCATTTGATTCGTATGGATTTGTAGCTAAATCTTCTACTTCGCATTGATTTAAACAAAATTATGTCTTTGGCATGGTCTTGAAGCTAAGCCTTCTACTTCGCATTGATTTGAAGCTAGATTATGTGTTTCGCTTGGATTTGAAGCTAACTCGTTTGTTTCGCCTGCATTTGTAGCTAAATCATGTACATCACGAGTATTTGAAGCTAAACCATTTGTTTCGCATGGATTTGAAGCTAAGTCTTCTACTTCGCATTGATTTGAAGCTAGATCATGTGTTTCGCTTGGATTTGAAGCTAACTCGTTTGTTTCGCCTGCATTTGAATCTAAATGATGTATATCACGAGTATTTGAAGCTAAACCAATTGTTTCGGATGGATTTGAAGATAAGCATTCTACTTCGCATTGATTTGTAGCAAAATTATGTCTTTCGCACGGACTTGAAGATAAGCCTTCTACTTCGCATTGATTTGAAGCTAGATCGTGTTTTTCGGTTGGATTTGAAGCTAACTCGTTTGTTTCGCCTGCATTTCAAGCTAAATCATGTATATCACGAGTATTTCAAGCTAAACCATTTGTTTCTCATGTATTTGTAACTAAGCCTTCTACTTCTCATTGATTTGGAACTAGATCATGTGTTTCGCGAGGATTTGAAGCTAACTCGTTTGTTTCGCCTGCATTTGAAGCTAAAACATGTATATCACAAGTATTTGAAGCTAAACCATTTGTTACGGATGGATTTGAAGATAAGCCTTCTACTTCGCATTGATTTGAAGTTAAATCATGTGTATCGCATGGATTTGAAGCTAACTCGTTTGTTTCGTCTGCATTTGGAGTTGAATCATGTATATCACAAGTATTTGAGGCTAAACCATATGATTCGTATGGATTTGTAGCTAAATCTTCTACTTCGCATTGATTTGAAGCAAAATTATATCTTTCGCATGGACTTCATGCTTAGCCTTCTTCTTCGCATTGATTTGAAACTAAATCATGTTTATCGCATGGATTTGAAGCTAACTCGTTTGTTTAGCCTGCATTTCAAGCTGAATCATGTATATCACAAGTATTTGAAGCTAAACCATTTGATTCGTATGGATTTGTAGCTAAATCTTCTATTTATCATTGATTTGAACAAAATTATGTCTTGCGCATGGACTTGAAGCTAAGCCTTCTACTTCGCATTGATTTGAAGCTAGATCATGTGTTTCGCTTGGATTTGAAGCTAACTCGTTTGTTTCGCCCTCATTTGAATCTAAATGATGTATATCACGAGTATTTGAAGCTAAACCAATTGTTTCGGATGGATTTGAAGATAAGCATTCTACTTCGCATTGCTTTGTAGCAAAATTATGTCTTTCGCACGGACTTGAAGATAAGCCATCTACTTCGCATTGATTTGAAGCTAGATCACGTGTTTCGCTTGGATTTGAACCTAACTCGTTTGTTTCGCCTGCATTTGAAGCTAAATCATGTATATCATGAGTATTTGAAGCTAAGCCATTTGTTTAGCATGGATTTGAATCTAAATCATGAGTTTCGCATGGATTTGAAGCTATCTCGTTTGTTTCGCCTGCATTTGAAGCTATATCACTTATATTCGCAAGCATTTGAAACTAAATCATTCGTTTCGCATTGATTTGAAGCTAAATCATGTGTTTCGCTTGGATTTGAAGCTAACTCATTTGTTTCGCATGTATTCAAAGCTAATCATTCTACTTCGCACGGATTTGAAGCTAACTCGTTTCTTTCGCCTGCATTTGAAGCTAAATCATGTATATCACGAGTATTTGAAGCTAAACCATTTGTTAAGCATGGATTTGAAGATAAGCCTTCTACTTCGCATTGATTTGAAGTTAAATCATGTGTATCGCATGGATTTGAAACTAACTTGTTTCTTTCGCCTGCATTTGAAGCTAAATCATGTATATCACGAGTATTTGAAGCTAAACCATTTGTTTCGCATGGAATTGAAGCTAAGCCTTCTACTTCGCATTGATTTGAAGCTAGATAGTGTTTTTCGCTTGAATTTGAAGCTAACTCTTTTGTTTCGCCTGCATTTGAAGCTGAATCATGTATATCACAAGTATTTGAAGCTAAACCATTTGATTCGTATGGATTTGTAGCTAAATCTTCTACTTCGCATTGATTTGAACAAAATTATGTCTTTCGCATGGACTTGAAGCTAAGCCTTCTACTTCTCATTGATTTGGAACTGGATCATGTGTTTCGCTAGGATTTGAAGCTAACTCGTTTGTTTCGCCTGCATTTGAAGCTAAATCATGTATATCACAAGTATTTGAAGCTAAACCATTTGATTCGTATGGATTTGTAGCTAAATCTTCTACTTCGCATTGATTTGAACAAAATTATGTCTTGCGCATGGCCTTGAAGCTAAGCCTTCTACTTCGCATTGATTTGAAGCTAGATCATGTGTTTCGCTTGGATTTGAACCTAACTCGTTTGTTTCGCCTGCATTTGAAGCTAAATCATGTATATCACGAGTATTTGAATCTAAACCATTTGTTTCGCATGCATTTGAAGTTAAGCCTCCTACTTCGCATTGATTTGAAGTTAAATCATGTGTATCGCATGGATTTGAGGCTAACTCGTTTGTTTCGCCTGCATTTGGAGCTGAATCATGTATATCACAAGTATTTGAAGCTAAACCATTTGATTCGTATGCATTTGTAGCTAAATCTTCTACTTCGCATTGATTTGAGCAAAATTATGTCTTTCGCATGGACTTGAAGCTAAGCCTTCTACTTCGCATTGATTTGAAGCTAAATCATGTTTATCGCATGGATTTGAACCTAACTCGTTTGTTTCGCCTGCATTTGAAGCTAAATCATGTATATCATGAGTATTTGAAGCTAAGCCATTTGTTTAGCATGGATTTGAATCTAAATCATGTGTTTCGCTTGGATTTGGAGCTAACTCATTTGTTTCGCATGTATTCAAAGCTAATCATTCTACATCGCACGGATTTGAAGCTAACTCGTTTCTTTCGCCTGCATTTGAAGCTAAATCATGTATATCACGAGTATTTGAAGCTAAACCATTTGTTTCACATGGATTTGAAGATAAGCCTTCTACTTCGCATTGATTTGAAGTTAAATCATGTGTATCGCATGGATTTGAAACTAACTTGTTTCTTTCGCCTGCATTTGAAGCTAAATCATGTATATCACGAGTATTTGAAGCTAAACCATTTGTTTCGCATGGAATTGAAGCTAAGCCTTCTACTTCGCATTGATTTGAAGCTAGATAGTGTTTTTCGCTTGAATTTGAAGCTAACTCTTTTGTTTCGCCTGCATTTGAAGCTGAATCATGTATATCACAAGTATTTGAAGCTAAACCATTTGTTTCGTATGGATTTGTAGCTAAATCTTCTACTTCGCATTGATTTGAACAAAATTATGTCTTTCGCATGGACTTGAAGCTAAGCCTTCTACTTCTCATTGATTTGGAACTGGATCATGTGTTTCGCTAGGATTTGAAGCTAACTCGTTTGTTTCGCCTGCATTTGAAGCTAAATCATGTATATCACAAGTATTTGAAGCTAAACCATTTGATTCGTATGGATTTGTAGCTAAATCTTCTACTTCGCATTGATTTGAACAAAATTATGTCTTGCGCATGGACTTGAAGCTAAGCCTTCTACTTCGCATTGATTTGAAGCTAGATCATGTGTTTCGCTTGGATTTGAACCTAACTCGTTTGTTTCGCCTGCATTTGAAGCTAAATCATGTATATCACGAGTATTTGAATCTAAACCATTTGTTTCGCATGCATTTGAAGATAAGCCTCCTACTTCGCATTGATTTGAAGTTAAATCATGTGTATCGCATGGATTTGAAGCTAACTCGTTTGTTTCGTCTGCATTTGGAGTTGAATCATGTATATCACAAGTATTTGAGGCTAAACCATATGATTCGTATGGATTTGTAGCTAAATCTTCTATTTATCATTGATTTGAACAAAATTATGTCTTGCGCATGGACTTGAAGCTAAGCCTTCTACTTCGCATTGATTTGAAGCTAGATCATGTGTTTCGCTTGGATTTGAAGCTAACTCGTTTGTTTCGCCCTCATTTGAATCTAAATGATGTATATCACGAGTATTTGAAGCTAAACCAATTGTTTCGGATGGATTTGAAGATAAGCATTCAACTTCGCATTGATTTGTAGCAAAATTATGTCTTTCGCACGGACTTGAAGATAAGCCATCTACTTCGCATTGATTTGAAGCTAGATCGTGTGTTTCGCTTGGATTTGAAGCTAACTCGTTTGTTTCGCCTGCATTTGAAGCTGAATCATGTATATCACAAGTATTTGAAGCTAAACCATTTGATTCGTATGGATTTGTAGCTAAATCTTCTATTTATCATTGATTTGAACAAAATTATGTCTTGCGCATGGACTTGAAGCTAAGCCTTCTACTTCGCATTGATTTGAAGCTAGATCATGTGTTTCGCTTGGATTTGAAGCTAACTCGTTTGTTTCGCCCTCATTTGAATCTAAATGATGTATATCACGAGTATTTGAAGCTAAACCAATTGTTTCGGATGGATTTGAAGATAAGCATTCTACTTCGCATTGATTTGTAGCAAAATTATGTCTTTCGCACGGACTTGAAGATAAGCCATCTACTTCGCATTGATTTGAAGCTAGATCGTGATTTTCGCTTGGATTTGAAGCTAACTCGTTTGTTTCGCCTGCATTTCAAGCTAAATCATGTATATCACGAGTATTTGAAGCTAAACCATTTGTTTCGCATGGATTTGAAGATAAGCCTTCTACTTCGCATTGATTTGAAGTTAAATCATGTGTATCGCATGGATTTGAAGCTAACTCGTTTGTTTCGTCTGCATTTGGAGTTGAATCATGTATATCACAAGTATTTGAGGCTAAACCATATGATTCGTATGGATTTGTAGCTAAATCTTCTACTTCGCATTGATTTGAAGCAAAATTATATCTTTCGCATGGACTTCATGCTTAGCCTTCTACTTCGCATTGATTTGAAGCTAAATCATGTTTATCGCATGGATTTGAAGCTAACTCGTTTGTTTCGCCTGCATTTCAAGCTGAATCATGTATATCACAAGTATTTGAAGCTAAACCATTTGATTCGTATGGATTTGTAGCTAAATCTTATATTTATCATTGATTTGAACAAAATTATGTCTTGCGCATGGACTTGAAGCTAAGCCTTCTACTTCGCATTGATTTGAAGCTAGATCATGTGTTTCGCTTGGATTTGAAGCTAACTCGTTTGTTTCGCCCTCATTTGAATCTAAATGATGTATATCACGAGTATTTGAAGCTAAACCAATTGTTTCGGATGGATTTGAAGATAAGCATTCTACTTCGCATTGATTTGCAGCAAAATTATGTCTTTCGCACGGACTTGAAGATAAGCCATCTACTTCGCATTGATTTGAAGCTAGATCGTGTTTTTCGCTCGGATTTGAAGCTAACTCGTTTGTTTCGCCTGCATTTCAAGCTAAATCATGTATATCACGAGTATTTCAAGCTAAACCATTTGTTTCGCATGGATTTGAAGATAAGCCTTCTACTTCGCATTGATTTGAAGCTAAATCATGTGTATCGCATGGATTTGAGGCTAACTCGTTTGTTTCGCCTGAATTTGGAGCTGAATCATGTATATCACAAGTATTTGAAGCTAAACCATTTGATTCGTATGCATTTGTAGCTAAATCTTCTACTTCGCATTGATTTGAGCAAAATTATGTCTTTCGCATGGACTTAAAGCTAAGCCTTCTACTTCGCATTGATTTGAAGCTAGATCACGTGTTTCGCTTGGATTTGAACCTAACTCGTTTGTTTCGCCTGCATTTGAAGCTAAATCATGTATATCATGAGTATTTGAAGCTAAGCCATTTGTTTAGCATGGATTTGAATCTAAATCATGAGTTTCGCATGGATTTGAAGCTATCTCGTTTGTTTCGCCTGCATTTGAAGCTATATCACTTATATTCGCAAGTATTTGAAACTAAATCATTCGTTTCGCATGGATTTGAAGCTAAGCCTTCAACTTCGCATTGATTTGAAGCTAAATCATGTGTTTCGCTTGGATTTGAAGCTAACTCATTTGTTTCGCATGTATTCAAAGCTAATCATTCTACTTCGCACGGATTTGAAGCTAACTCGTTTCTTTCGCCTGCATTTGAAGCTAAATCATGTATATCATGAGTATTTGAAGCTAAGCCATTTGTTTAGCATGGATTTGAATCTAAATCATGAGTTTCGCATGGATTTGAAGCTATCTCGTTTGTTTCGCCTGCATTTGAAGCTATATCACTTATATTCGCAAGCATTTGAAACTAAATCATTCGTTTCGCATTGATTTGAAGCTAAATCATGTGTTTCGCTTGGATTTGAAGCTAACTCATTTGTTTCGCATGTATTCAAAGCTAATCATTCTACTTCGCACGGATTTGAAGCTAACTCGTTTCTTTCGCCTGCATTTGAAGCTAAATCATGTATATCACGAGTATTTGAAGCTAAACCATTTGTTAAGCATGGATTTGAAGATAAGCCTTCTACTTCGCATTGATTTGAAGTTAAATCATGTGTATCGCATGGATTTGAAACTAACTTGTTTCTTTCGCCTGCATTTGAAGCTAAATCATGTATATCACGAGTATTTGAAGCTAAACCATTTGTTTCGCATGGAATTGAAGCTAAGCCTTCTACTTCGCATTGATTTGAAGCTAGATAGTGTTTTTCGCTTGAATTTGAAGCTAACTCTTTTGTTTCGCCTGCATTTGAAGCTGAATCATGTATATCACAAGTATTTGAAGCTAAACCATTTGATTCGTATGGATTTGTAGCTAAATCTTCTACTTCGCATTGATTTGAACAAAATTATGTCTTTCGCATGGACTTGAAGCTAAGCCTTCTACTTCTCATTGATTTGGAACTGGATCATGTGTTTCGCTAGGATTTGAAGCTATCTCGTTTGTTTCGCCTGCATTTGAAGCTATATCACTTATATTCGCAAGCATTTGAAACTAAATCATTCGTTTCGCATTGATTTGAAGCTAAATCATGTGTTTCGCTTGGATTTGAAGCTAACTCATTTGTTTCGCATGTATTCAAAGCTAATCATTCTACTTCGCACGGATTTGAAGCTAACTCGTTTCTTTCGCCTGCATTTGAAGCTAAATCATGTATATCACGAGTATTTGAAGCTAAACCATTTGTTAAGCATGGATTTGAAGATAAGCCTTCTACTTCGCATTGATTTGAAGTTAAATCATGTGTATCGCATGGATTTGAAACTAACTTGTTTCTTTCGCCTGCATTTGAAGCTAAATCATGTATATCACGAGTATTTGAAGCTAAACCATTTGTTTCGCATGGAATTGAAGCTAAGCCTTCTACTTCGCATTGATTTGAAGCTAGATAGTGTTTTTCGCTTGAATTTGAAGCTAACTCTTTTGTTTCGCCTGCATTTGAAGCTGAATCATGTATATCACAAGTATTTGAAGCTAAACCATTTGATTCGTATGGATTTGTAGCTAAATCTTCTACTTCGCATTGATTTGAACAAAATTATGTCTTTCGCATGGACTTGAAGCTAAGCCTTCTACTTCTCATTGATTTGGAACTGGATCATGTGTTTCGCTAGGATTTGAAGCTAACTCGTTTGTTTCGCCTGCATTTGAAGCTAAATCATGTATATCACAAGTATTTGAAGCTAAACCATTTGATTCGTATGGATTTGTAGCTAAATCTTCTACTTCGCATTGATTTGAACAAAATTATGTCTTGCGCATGGACTTGACGCTAAGCCTTCTACTTCGCATTGATTTGAAGCTAGATCATGTGTTTCGCTTGGATTTGAACCTAACTCGTTTGTTTCGCCTGCATTAGAAGCTAAATCATGTATATCACGAGTATTTGAATCTAAACCATTTGTTTCGCATGCATTTGAAGTTAAGCCTCCTACTTCGCATTGATTTGAAGTTAAATCATGTGTATCGCATGGATTTGAGGCTAACTCGTTTGTTTCGCCTGCATTTGGAGCTGAATCATGTATATCACAAGTATTTGAAGCTAAACCATTTGATTCGTATGCATTTGTAGCTAAATCTTCTACTTCGCATTGATTTGAGCAAAATTATGTCTTTCGCATGGACTTGAAGCTAAGCCTTCTACTTCGCATTGATTTGAAGCTAGATCACGTGTTTCGCTTGGATTTGAACCTAACTCGTTTGTTTCGCCTGCATTTGAAGCTAAATCATGTATATCATGAGTATTTGAAGCTAAGCCATTTGTTTAGCATGGATTTGAATCTAAATCATGAGTTTCGCATGGATTTGAAGCTATCTCGTTTGTTTCGCCTGCATTTGAAGCTATATCACTTATATTCGCAAGTATTTGAAACTAAATCATTCGTTTCGCATTGATTTGAAGCTAAATCATGTGTTTCGCTTGGATTTGGAGCTAACTCATTTGTTTCGCATGTATTCAAAGCTAATCATTCTACTTCGCACGGATTTGAAGCTAACTCGTTTCTTTCGCCTGCATTTGAAGCTAAATCATGTATATCACGAGTATTTGAAGCTAAACCATTTGTTTCGCATGGATTTGAAGCTAAGCCTTCTACTTCGCATTGATTTGAAGCTAGATCGTGTGTTTCGCTTGGATTTGAAGCTAACTCGTTTGTTTCGCCTGCATTTGAAGCTGAATCATGTATATCACAAGTATTTGAAGCTAAACCATTTGATTCGTATGGATTTGTAGCTAAATCTTCTATTTATCATTGATTTGAACAAAATTATGTCTTGCGCATGGACTTGAAGCTAAGCCTTCTACTTCGCATTGATTTGAAGCTAGATCATGTGTTTCGCTTGGATTTGAAGCTAACTCGTTTGTTTCGCCCTCATTTGAATCTAAATGATGTATATCACGAGTATTTGAAGCTAAACCAATTGTTTCGGATGGATTTGAAGATAAGCATTCTACTTCGCATTGATTTGTAGCAAAATTATGTCTTTCGCACGGACTTGAAGATAAGCCATCTACTTCGCATTGATTTGAAGCTAGATCGTGTTTTTCGCTTGGATTTGAAGCTAACTCGTTTGTTTCGCCTGCATTTCAAGCTAAATCATGTATATCACGAGTATTTGAAGCTAAACCATTTGTTTCGCATGGATTTGAAGATAAGCCTTCTACTTCGCATTGATTTGAAGTTAAATCATGTGTATCGCATGGATTTGAAGCTAACTCGTTTGTTTCGTCTGCATTTGGAGTTGAATCATGTATATCACAAGTATTTGAGGCTAAACCATATGATTCGTATGGATTTGTAGCTAAATCTTCTACTTCGCATTGATTTGAAGCAAAATTATATCTTTCGCATGGACTTCATGCTTAGCCTTCTACTTCGCATTGATTTGAAGCTAAATCATGTTTATCGCATGGATTTGAAGCTAACTCGTTTGTTTCGCCTGCATTTCAAGCTGAATCATGTATATCACAAGTATTTGAAGCTAAACCATTTGATTCGTATGGATTTGTAGCTAAATCTTATATTTATCATTGATTTGAACAAAATTATGTCTTGCGCATGGACTTGAAGCTAAGCCTTCTACTTCGCATTGATTTGAAGCTAGATCATGTGTTTCGCTTGGATTTGAAGCTAACTCGTTTGTTTCGCCCTCATTTGAATCTAAATGATGTATATCACGAGTATTTGAAGCTAAACCAATTGTTTCGGATGGATTTGAAGATAAGCATTCTACTTCGCATTGATTTGCAGCAAAATTATGTCTTTCGCACGGACTTGAAGATAAGCCATCTACTTCGCATTGATTTGAAGCTAGATCGTGTTTTTCGCTCGGATTTGAAGCTAACTCGTTTGTTTCGCCTGCATTTCAAGCTAAATCATGTATATCACGAGTATTTCAAGCTAAACCATTTGTTTCGCATGGATTTGAAGATAAGCCTTCTACTTCGCATTGATTTGAAGCTAAATCATGTGTATCGCATGGATTTGAGGCTAACTCGTTTGTTTCGCCCTCATTTGAATCTAAATGATGTATATCACGAGTATTTGAAGCTAAACCAATTGTTTCGGATGGATTTGAAGATAAGCATTCTACTTCGCATTGCTTTGTAGCAAAATTATGTCTTTCGCACGGACTTGAAGATAAGCCATCTACTTCGCATTGATTTGAAGCTAGATCACGTGTTTCGCTTGGATTTGAACCTAACTCGTTTGTTTCGCCTGCATTTGAAGCTAAATCATGTATATCATGAGTATTTGAAGCTAAGCCATTTGTTTAGCATGGATTTGAATCTAAATCATGAGTTTCGCATGGATTTGAAGCTATCTCGTTTGTTTCGCCTGCATTTGAAGCTATATCACTTATATTCGCAAGCATTTGAAACTAAATCATTCGTTTCGCATTGATTTGAAGCTAAATCATGTGTTTCGCTTGGATTTGAAGCTAACTCATTTGTTTCGCATGTATTCAAAGCTAATCATTCTACTTCGCACGGATTTGAAGCTAACTCGTTTCTTTCGCCTGCATTTGAAGCTAAATCATGTATATCACGAGTATTTGAAGCTAAACCATTTGTTAAGCATGGATTTGAAGATAAGCCTTCTACTTCGCATTGATTTGAAGTTAAATCATGTGTATCGCATGGATTTGAATCTAACTTGTTTCTTTCGCCTGCATTTGAAGCTAAATCATGTATATCACGAGTATTTGAAGCTAAACCATTTGTTTCGCATGGAATTGAAGCTAAGCCTTCTACTTCGCATTGATTTGAAGCTAGATAGTGTTTTTCGCTTGAATTTGAAGCTAACTCTTTTGTTTCGCCTGCATTTGAAGCTGAATCATGTATATCACAAGTATTTGAAGCTAAACCATTTGATTCGTATGGATTTGTAGCTAAATCTTCTACTTCGCATTGATTTGAACAAAATTATGTCTTTCGCATGGACTTGAAGCTAAGCCTTCTACTTCTCATTGATTTGGAACTGGATCATGTGTTTCGCTAGGATTTGAAGCTAACTCGTTTGTTTCGCCTGCATTTGAAGCTAAATCATGTATATCACAAGTATTTGAAGCTAAACCAATTGTTTCGGATGGATTTGAAGATAAGCATTCTACTTCGCATTGATTTGTTGCAAAATTATGTCTTTGGCACGGACTTGAAGATAAGCCATCTACTTCGCATTGATTTGAAGCTAGATCGTGTTTTTCGCTTGGATTTGAAGCTAACTCGATTGTTTCGCCTGCATTTCAAGCTAAATCATGTATATCACGAGTATTTCAAGCTAAACCATTTGTTTCGCATGGATTTGAAGATAAGCCTTCTACTTCGCATTGATTTGAAGCTAAATCATGTGTATCGCATGGATTTGAGGCTAACTCGTTTGTTTCGCCCTCATTTGAATCTAAATGATGTATATCACGAGTATTTGAAGCTAAACCAATTGTTTCGGATGGATTTGAAGATAAGCATTCTACTTCGCATTGCTTTGTAGCAAAATTATGTCTTTCGCACGGACTTGAAGATAAGCCATCTACTTCGCATTGATTTGAAGCTAGATCACGTGTTTCGCTTGGATTTGAACCTAACTCGTTTGTTTCGTTGTATTTGAAGCTAAATCATGTATATCATGAGTATTTGAAGCTAAGCCATTTGTTTAGCATGGATTTGAATCTAAATCATGAGTTTCGCATGGATTTGATGCTATCTCGTTTGTTTCGCCTGCATTTGAAGCTATATCACTTATATTCGCAAGCATTTGAAACTAAATCATTCGTTTCGCATTGATTTGAAGCTAAATCATGTGTTTCGCTTGGATTTGAAGCTAACTCATTTGTTTCGCATGTATTCAAAGCTAATCATTCTACTTCGCACGGATTTGAAGCTAACTCGTTTCTTTCGCCTGCATTTGAAGCTAAATCATGTATATCACGAGTATTTGAAGCTAAACCATTTGTTAAGCATGGATTTGAAGATAAGCCTTCTACTTCGCATTGATTTGAAGTTAAATCATGTGTATCGCATGGATTTGAAACTAACTTGTTTCTTTCGCCTGCATTTGAAGCTAAATCATGTATATCACGAGTATTTGAAGCTAAACCATTTGTTTCGCATGGAATTGAAGCTAAGCCTTCTACTTCGCATTGATTTGAAGCTAGATAGTGTTTTTCGCTTGAATTTGAAGCTAACTCTTTTGTTTCGCCTGCATTTGAAGCTGAATCATGTATATCACAAGTATTTGAAGCTAAACCATTTGATTCGTATGCATTTGTAGCTAAATCTTCTACTTCGCATTGATTTGAGCAAAATTATGTCTTTCGCTTGGACTTGAAGCTAAGCCTTCTACTTCGCATTGATTTGAAGCTAGATCACGTGTTTCGCTTGGATTTGAACCTAACTCGTTTGTTTCGCCTGCATTTGAAGCTAAATCATGTATATCATGAGTATTTGAAGCTAAGCCATTTGTTTAGCATGGATTTGAATCTAAATCATGAGTTTCGCATGGATTTGAAGCTATCTCGTTTGTTTCGCCTGCATTTGAAGCTATATCACTTATATTCGCAAGTATTTGAAACTAAATCATTCGTTTCGCATTGATTTGAAGCTAAATCATGTGTTTCGCTTGGATTTGGAGCTAACTCATTTGTTTCGCATGTATTCAAAGCTAATCATTCTACTTCGCACGGATTTGAAGCTAACTCGTTTCTTTCGCCTGCATTTGAAGCTAAATCATGTATATCACGAGTATTTGAAGCTAAACCATTTGTTTCACATGGATTTGAAGATAAGCCTTCTACTTCGCATTGATTTGAAGTTAAATCATGTGTATCGCATGGATTTGAAACTAACTTGTTTCTTTCGCCTGCATTTGAAGCTAAATCATGTATATCACGAGTATTTGAAGCTAAACCATTTGTTTCGCATGGAATTGAAGCTAAGCCTTCTACTTCGCATTGATTTGAAGCTAGATAGTGTTTTTCGCTTGAATTTGAAGCTAACTCTTTTGTTTCGCCTGCATTTGAAGCTGAATCATGTATATCACAAGTATTTGAAGCTAAACCATTTGATTCGTATGGATTTGTAGCTAAATCTTCTACTTCGCATTGATTTGAACAAAATTATGTCTTTCGCATGGACTTGAAGCTAAGCCTTCTACTTCTCATTGATTTGGAACTGGATCATGTGTTTCGCTAGGATTTGAAGCTAACTCGTTTGTTTCGCCTGCATTTGAAGCTAAATCATGTATATCACAAGTATTTGAAGCTAAACCATTTGATTCGTATGGATTTGTAGCTAAATCTTCTACTTCGCATTGATTTGAACAAAATTATGTCTTGCGCATGGACTTGAAGCTAAGCCTTCTACTTCGCATTGATTTGAAGCTAGATCATGTGTTTCGCTTGGATTTGAACCTAACTCGTTTGTTTCGCCTGCATTTGAAGCTAAATCATGTATATCACGAGTATTTGAATCTAAACCATTTGTTTCGCATGCATTTGAAGATAAGCCTCCTACTTCGCATTGATTTGAAGTTAAATCATGTGTATCGCATGGATTTGAAGCTAACTCGTTTGTTTCGTCTGCATTTGGAGTTGAATCATGTATATCACAAGTATTTGAGGCTAAACCATATGATTCGTATGGATTTGTAGCTAAATCTTCTATTTATCATTGATTTGAACAAAATTATGTCTTGCGCATGGACTTGAAGCTAAGCCTTCTACTTCGCATTGATTTGAAGCTAGATCATGTGTTTCGCTTGGATTTGAAGCTAACTCGTTTGTTTCGCCCTCATTTGAATCTAAATGATGTATATCACGAGTATTTGAAGCTAAACCAATTGTTTCGGATGGATTTGAAGATAAGCATTCAACTTCGCATTGATTTGTAGCAAAATTATGTCTTTCGCACGGACTTGAAGATAAGCCATCTACTTCGCATTGATTTGAAGCTAGATCGTGTTTTTCGCTTGGATTTGAAGCTAACTCGTTTGTTTCGCCTGCATTTCAAGCTAAATCATGTATATCACGAGTATTTGAAGCTAAACCATTTGTTTCGCATGGATTTGAAGCTAAGCTTCTACTTCGCATTGATTTGAAGCTAGATCGTGTGTTTGGCTTGGATTTGAAGCTAACTCGTTTGTTTCGCCTGCATTTGAAGCTGAATCATGTATATCACAAGTATTTGAAGCTAAACCATTTGATTCGTATGGATTTGTAGCTAAATCTTCTATTTATCATTGATTTGAACAAAATTATGTCTTGCGCATGGACTTGAAGCTAAGCCTTCTACTTCGCATTGATTTGAAGCTAGATCATGTGTTTCGCTTGGATTTGAAGCTAACTCGTTTGTTTCGCCCTCATTTGAATCTAAATGATGTATATCACGAGTATTTGAAGCTAAACCAATTGTTTCGGATGGATTTGAAGATAAGCATTCTACTTCGCATTGATTTGTAGCAAAATTATGTCTTTCGCACGGACTTGAAGATAAGCCATCTACTTCGCATTGATTTGAAGCTAGATCGTGTTTTTCGCTTGGATTTGAAGCTAACTCGTTTGTTTCGCCTGCATTTCAAGCTAAATCATGTATATCACGAGTATTTGAAGCTAAACCATTTGTTTCGCATGGATTTGAAGATAAGCCTTCTACTTCGCATTGATTTGAAGTTAAATCATGTGTATCGCATGGATTTGAAGCTAACTCGTTTGTTTCGTCTGCATTTGGAGTTGAATCATGTATATCACAAGTATTTGAGGCTAAACCATATGATTCGTATGGATTTGTAGCTAAATCTTCTACTTCGCATTGATTTGAAGCAAAATTATATCTTTCGCATGGACTTCATGCTTAGCCTTCTACTTCGCATTGATTTGAAGCTAAATCATGTTTATCGCATGGATTTGAAGCTAACTCGTTTGTTTCGCCTGCATTTCAAGCTGAATCATGTATATCACAAGTATTTGAAGCTAAACCATTTGATTCGTATGGATTTGTAGCTAAATCTTATATTTATCATTGATTTGAACAAAATTATGTCTTGCGCATGGACTTGAAGCTAAGCCTTCTACTTCGCATTGATTTGAAGCTAGATCATGTGTTTCGCTTGGATTTGAAGCTAACTCGTTTGTTTCGCCCTCATTTGAATCTAAATGATGTATATCACGAGTATTTGAAGCTAAACCAATTGTTTCGGATGGATTTGAAGATAAGCATTCTACTTCGCATTGATTTGAAGCTAGATCGTGTTTTTCGCTCGGATTTGAAGCTAACTCGTTTGTTTCGCCTGCATTTCAAACTAAATCATGTATATCACGAGTATTTCAAGCTAAACCATTTGTTTCGCATGGATTTGAAGATAAGCCTTCTACTTCGCATTGATTTGAGCAAAATTATGTCTTTCGCATGGACTTGAAGCTAAGCCTTCTACTTCGCATTGATTTGAAGCTAGATCACGTGTTTCGCTTGGATTTGAACCTAACTCGTTTGTTTCGCCTGCATTTGAAGCTAAATCATGTATATCATGAGTATTTGAAGCTAAGCCATTTGTTTAGCATGGATTTGAATCTAAATCATGAGTTTCGCATGGATTTGAAGCTATCTCGTTTGTTTCGCCTGCATTTGAAGCTATATCACTTATATTCGCAAGTATTTGAAACTAAATCATTCGTTTCGCATGGATTTGAAGCTAAGCCTTCAACTTCGCATTGATTTGAAGCTAAATCATGTGTTTCGCTTGGATTTGAAGCTAACTCATTTGTTTCGCATGTATTCAAAGCTAATCATTCTACTTCGCACGGATTTGAAGCTAACTCGTTTCTTTCGCCTGCATTTGAAGCTAAATCATGTATATCACGAGTATTTGAAGCTAAACCATTTGTTTCGCATGGACTTGAAGCTAAGCCTTGTACTTCGCATTGATTTGAAGCTAGATCGTGTTTTTCGCATGAATTTGAAGCTAACTCTTTTGTTTCGCCTGCATTTGAAGCTGAATCATGTATATCACAAGTATTTGAAGCTAAACCATTTGATTCGTATGGATTTGTAGCTAAATCTTCTACTTCGCATTGATTTAAACAAAATTATGTCTTTCGCATGGACTTGAAGCTAAGCCATCTACTTCGCATTGATTTGATGCTAAACCATGTGTTTCGCATGAATTTGAAGCAAGATCATGTGTTTCGCATGGATTTGAAGCTAACTCGTTTGATTTGCCTGCATTTGAAGCTAAATCATGTATATCATGAGTATTTGAAGCTAAACCATTTGTTTTCTCATGGATTTGAAGCTAAGTCTTCTACTTCGCATTGATTTGAAGGTAGATCATGTGTTTCGCTTGGATTTGAAGCTAACTCGTCTGTTTCGCCTGCATTTGAATTTAAATGATGTATATCACGATTATTTGAAGCTAAACCATTTGTTTCGGATGGATTTGAAGATAAGCCTTCTACTTCGCATTAATTTGTAGCAAAATTACGTCTTTCGCATGGACTTGAAGCTAAGCCATCTACTTCGCATTGATTTGATGCTAAACCATGTGTTTCGCATGAATTTGAAGCTAAATCATGTGTTTCGCATGGATTTGAATCTAACTCGTTTGATTCGCCTGCATTTGAAGCTAAATCATATATATCACGAGAATTTGAAGCTAAACCATTTGTTTCGCATGGATTTGAAGCTAAGTCTTCCACTTCGCATTGATTTGAAGCTAGATCATGTGTTTCGCTTGAATTTGAAGCTAACTCGTCTGTTTCGCCTGCATTTGAATCTAAATGATATATATCACGAGTATTTGAAGCTAAACCATTTGTTTCGGATGGATTTGAAGATAAGCCTTCTACTTCGCATTGATTTGTAGCAAAATTATGTCTTTCGCATGGACTTGAAGCTAAGCCTTCTACTTCGCATTGATTTGAAGCTAGATCGTGTGTTTCGCTTGGATTTGAAGCTAACTCGTTTGTTTCGCCTGCATTTGAAGCTGAATCATGTATATCACAAGTATTTGAAGCTAAACCATTTGATTCGTATGGATTTGTAGCTAAATCTTCTATTTATCATTGATTTGAACAAAATTATGTCTTGCGCATGGACTTGAAGCTAAGCCCTTCTACTTCGCATTGATTTGAAGCTAGATCATGTGTTTCGCTTGGATTTGAAGCTAACTCGTTTGTTTCGCCCTCATTTGAATCTAAATGATGTATATCACGAGTATTTGAAGCTAAACCAATTGTTTCGGATGGATTTGAAGATAAGCATTCTACTTCGCATTGATTTGTAGCAAAATTATGTCCTTTCGCACGGACTTGAAGATAAGCCATCTACTTCGCATTGATTTGAAGCTAGATCGTGTTTTTCGATTGGATTTGAAGCTAACTCGTTTGTTTCGCCTGCATTTCAAGCTAAATCATGTATATCACGAGTATTTCAAGCTAAACCATTTGTTTCGCATGGATTTGAAGATAAGCCTTCTACTTCGCATTGATTTGAAGCTAAATCATGTGTATCGCATGGATTTGAGGCTAACTCGTTTGTTTCGCCTGCATTTGGAGCTGAATTATGTATATCACAAGTATTTGAAGCTAAACCATTTGATTCGTATGCATTTGTAGCTAAATCTTCTACTTCGCATTGAATTTAGCATAATTATGTCTTTCGCATGGACTTGAAGTTAAGCCTTCTACTTCGCATTGATTTGAAGCTAGATCACGTGTTTCGCTTGGATTTGAACCTAACTCGTTTGTTTCGCCTGCATTTGAAGCTAAATCATGTATATCATGAGTATTTGAAGCTAAACCATTTGTTTAGCATGGATTTGAATCTAAATCATGAGTTTCGCATGGATTTGAAGCTATCTCGTTTGTTTCGCCTGCATTTGAAGCTATATCACTTATATTCGCAAGTATTTGAAACTAAATCATTCGTTTCGCATGGATTTGAAGCTAAGCCTTCAACTTCGCATTGATTTGAAGCTAGATCATGTGTTTCGCTTGGATTTGAAGCTAACTCGTTTGTTTCGCCCTCATTTGAATCTAAATGATGTATGTCACGAGTATTTGAAGCTAAAGCAATTGTTTCGGATGGATTTGAAGATAAGCATTCTACTTCGCATTGATTTGTAGCAAAATTATGTCTTTCGCACGGACTTGAAGATAAGCCATCTACTTCGCATTGATTTGAAGCTAGATCGTGTTTTTCGCTTGGATTTGAAGCTAACTCGTTTGTTTCGCCTGCATTTCAAGCTAAATCATGTATATCTCGAGTATTTCAAGCTAAACCATTTGTTTCGCATGGATTTGAAGATAAGCCTTCTACTTCGCATTGATTTGAAGTTAAATCATGTGTATCGCATGGATTTGAAGCTAACTCGTTTGTTTCGTCTGCATTTGGAGTTGAATCATGTATATCACAAGTATTTGAGGCTAAACCATATGATTCGTATGGATTTGTAGCTAAATCTTCTACTTCGCATTGATTTGAAGCAAAATTATATCTTTCGCATGGACTTCATGCTTATCCTTCTACTTCGCATTGATTTGAAGCTAAATCATGTTTATCGCATGGATTTGAAGCTAACTCGTTTGTTTCGCCTGCATTTCAAGCTGAATCATGTATATCACAAGTATTTGAAGCTAAACCATTTGATTCGTATGGATTTGTAGCTAAATCTTCTATTTATCATTGATTTGAACAAAATTATGTCTTGCGCATGGACTTGAAGCTAAGCCTTCTACTTCGCATTGATTTGAAGCTAGATCATGTGTTTCGCTTGGATTTGAAGCTAACTCGTTTGTTTCGCCCTCATTTGAATCTAAATGATGTATATCACGAGTATTTGAAGCTAAACCAATTGTTTCGGATGGATTTGAAGATAAGCATTCTACTTCGCATTGATTTGTAGCAAAATTATGTCTTTCGCACGGACTTGAAGATAAGCCATCTACTTCGCATTGATTTGAAGCTAGATCGTGTTTTTCGCTTGGATTTGAAGCTAACTCGTTTGTTTCGCCTGCATTTGAAGCTAAATCATGTATATCATGAGTATTTGAAGCTAAACCATTTGTTTAGCATGGATTTGAATCTAAATCATGAGTTTCGCATGGATTTGAAGCTATCTCGTTTGTTTCGCCTGCATTTGAAGCTATATCACTTATATTCGCAAGTATTTGAAACTAAATCATTCGTTTCGCATGGATTTGAAGCTAAGCCTTCAACTTCGCATTGATTTGAAGCTAAATCATGTGTTTCGCTTGGATTTGAAGCTAGCTCATTTGTTTCGCATGTATTCAAAGCTAATCATTCTACTTCGCACGGATTTGAAGCTAACTCGTTTCTTTCGCCTGCATTTGAAGCTAAATCATGTATATCACGAGTATTTGAAGCTAAACCATTTGTTTCGCATGGACTTGAAGCTAAGCCTTCTACTTCGCATTGATTTGAAGCTAGATCGTGTTTTTCGCATGAATTTGAAGCTAACTCTTTTGTTTCGCCTGCATTTGAAGCTGAATCATGTATATCACAAGTATTTGAAGCTAAACCATTTGATTCGTATGGATTTGTAGCTAAATCTTCTACTTCGCATTGATTTAAACAAAATTATGTCTTTCGCATGGACTTGAAGCTAAGCCATCTACTTCGCATTGATTTGATGCTAAACCATGTGTTTCGCATGAATTTGAAGCAAAATCATGTGTTTCGCATGGATTTGAAGCTAACTCGTTTGATTTGCCTGCATTTGAAGCTAAATCATGTATATCATGAGTATTTGAAGCTAAACCATTTGTTTTCTCATGGATTTGAAGCTAAGTCTTCTACTTCGCATTGATTTGAAGGTTGATCATGTGTTTCGCTTGGATTTGAAGCTAACTCGTCTGTTTCGCCTGCATTTGAATCTAAATGATGTATATCACGAGTATTTGAAGCTAAACCATTTGTTTCGGATGGATTTGAAGATAAGCCTTCTACTTCGCATTGATTTGTAGCAAAATTATGTCTTTCGCATGGACTTGAAGCTAAGCCTTCTACTTCGCATTGATTTGAAGCTAGATCGTGTGTTTCGCTTGGATTTGAAGCTAACTCGTTTGTTTCGCCTGCATTTGAAGCTGAATTATGTATATCACAAGTATTTGAAGCTAAACCATTTGATTCGTATGGATTTGTAGCTAAATCTTCTATTTATCATTGATTTGAACAAAATTATGTCTTGCGCATGGACTTGTAGCTAAGCCTTCTACTTCGCATTGATTTGAAGCTAGATCATGTGTATCGCATGGATTTGAAGCTAACTCGTTTGTTTCGTCTGCATTTGGAGTTGAATCATGTATATCACAAGTATATGAGGCTAAACCATATGATTCGTATGGATTTGTAGCTAAATCTTCTACTTCGCATTGATTTGAAGCAAAATTATATCTTTCGCATGGACTTCATGCTTAGCCTTCTACTTCGCATTGATTTGAAGCTAAATCATGTTTATCGCATGGATTTGAAGCTAACTCGTTTGTTTCGCCTGCATTTCAAGCTGAATCATGTATATCACAAGCATTTGAAGCTAAACCATTTGATTCGTATGGATTTGTAGCTAAATCTTCTATTTATCATTGATTTGAACAAAATTATGTCTTGCGAATGGACTTGAAGCTAAGCCTTCTACTTCGCATTGATTTGAAGCTAGATCATGTGTTTCGCTTGGATTTGAAGCTAACTCGTTTGTTTCGCCCTCATTTGAATCTAAATGATGTATATCACGAGTATTTGAAGCTAAACCAATTGTTTCGGATGGATTTGAAGATAAGCATTCTACTTCGCATTGATTTGTAGCAAAATTATGTCTTTCGCACGGACTTGAAGATAAGCCATCTACTTCGCATTGATTTGAAGCTAGATCGTGCTTTTCGCTTGGATTTGAAGCTAACTCGTTTGTTTCGCCTGCATTTCAAGCTAAATCATGTATATCACGAGTATTTCAAGCTAAACCATTTGTTTCGCATGGATTTGAAGATAAGCCTTCTACTTCGCATTGATTTGAAGTTAAATCATGTGTATCGCATGGATTTGAAGCTAACTCGTTTGTTTCGTCTGCATTTGGAGTTGAATCATGTATATCACAAGTATTTGAGGCTAAACCATATGATTCGTATGGATTTGTAGCTAAATCTTCTACTTCGCATTGATTTGAAGCAAAATTATATCTTTCGCATGGACTTCATGCTTAGCCTTCTACTTCGCATTGATTTGAAGCTAAATCATGTTTATCGCATGGATTTGAAGCTAACTCGTTTGTTTCGCCTGCATTTCAAGCTGAATCATGTATATCACAAGTATTTGAAGCTAAACCATTTGATTCGTATGGATTTGTAGCTAAATCTTCTATTTATCATTGATTTGAACAAAATTATGTCTTGCGCATGGACTTGAAGCTAAGCCTTCTACTTCGCATTGATTTGAAGCTAGATCATGTGTTTCGCTTGGATTTGAAGCTAACTCGTTTGTTTCGCCCTCATTTGAATCTAAATGATGTTTATCACGAGTATTTGAAGCTAAACCAATTGTTTCGGATGGATTTGAAGATAAGCATTCTACTTCGCATTGATTTGTAGCAAAATTATGTCTTTCGCACGGACTTGAAGATAAGCCATCTACTTCGCATTGATTTGAAGCTAGATCGTGTTTTTCGCTTGGATTTGAAGCTAACTCGTTTGTTTCGCCTGCATTTCAAGCTAAATCATGTATATCACGAATATTTCAAGCTAAACCATTTGTTTCGCATGGATTTGAAGATAAGCCTTCTACTTCGCATTGATTTGAAGCTAAATCATGTGTATCGCATGGATTTGAGGCTAACTCGTTTGTTTCGCCTGCATTTGGAGCTGAATCATGTATATCACAAGTATTTGAAGCTAAACCATTTGATTCGTATGCATTTGTAGCTAAATCTTCTACTTCGCATTGATTTTAGCATAATTATGTCTTTCGCATGGACTTGAAGCTAAGCCTTCTACTTCGCATTGATTTGAAGCTAGATCACGTGTTTCGCTTGGATTTGAACCTAACTCGTTTGTTTCGCCTGCATTTGAAGCTAAATCATGTATATCATGAGTATTTGAAGCTAAACCATTTGTATAGCATGGATTTGAATCTAAATCATGAGTTTCGCATGGATTTGAAGCTATCTCGTTTGTTTCGCCTGCATTTGAAGCTATATCACTTATATTCGCAAGTATTTGAAACTAAATCATTCGTTTCGCATGGATTTGAAGCTAAGCCTTCAACTTCGCATTGATTTGAAGCTAAATCATGTGTTTCGCTTGGATTTGAAGCTAACTCATTTGTTTCGCATGTATTCAAAGCTAATCATTCTACTTCGCACGGATTTGAAGCTAACTCGTTTCTTTCGCCTGCATTTGAAGCTAAATCATGTATATCACGAGTATTTGAAGCTAAACCATTTGATTCGTATGGATTTGTAGCTAAATCTTCTACTTCGCATTGATTTAAACAAAATTATGTCTTTCGCATGGACTTGAAGCTAAGCCATCTACTTCGCATTGATTTGATGCTAAACCATGTGTTTCGCATGAATTTGAAGCAAAATCATGTGTTTCGCATGGATTTGAAGCTAACTCGTTTGATTTGCCTGCATTTGAAGCTAAGTCATGTATATCATGAGTATTTGAAGCTAAACCATTTGTTTTCTCATGGATTTGAAGCTAAGTCTTCTACTTCGCATTGATTTGAAGGTAGATCATGTGTTTCGCTTGGATTTGAAGCTAACTCGTCTGTTTCGCCTGCATTTGAATTTAAATGATGTATATCACGATTATTTGAAGCTAAACCATTTGTTTCGGATGGATTTGAAGATAAGCCTCCTACTTCGCATTGATTTGAAGCTAAATCATGTGTATCGCATGGATTGGAAGCTAACTCGTTTGATCGCATGCTGTTGAAGCTAAAGCATTTATATCACAAGTATTTGAAGCTAAACCATTTGTTTCGCATGGATTTGAAGATAAGCCTTCTACTTCGCATTGATTTGAAGTTAAATCATGTGTATCGCATGGATTTGAAACTAACTCGTTTCTTTCGCCTGCATTTGAAGCTAAATCATGTATATCACGAGTATTTGAAGCTAAACCATTTGTTTCGCATGGACTTGAAGCTAAGCCTTCTACTTCGCATTGATTTGAAGCTAGATAGTGTTTTTCGCTTGAATTTGAAGCTAACTCTTTTGTTTCGCCTGCATTTGAAGCTGAATCATGTATATCACAAGTATTTGAAGCTAAACCATTTGATTCGTATGGATTTGTAGCTAAATCTTCTACTTCGCATTGATTTGAACAAAATTATGTCTTTCGCATGGACTTGGAGCTAAGCCTTCTACTTCTCATTGATTTGGAACTGGATCATGTGTTTCGCTAGGATTTGAAGCTAACTCGTTTGTTTCGCCTGCATTTGAAGCTAAATCATGTATATCACAAGTATTTGAAGCTAAACCATTTGATTCGTATGGATTTGTAGCTAAATCTTCTACTTCGCATTGATTTGAACAAAATTATGTCTTTCGCATGGACTTGAAGCTAAGCCTTCTACTTCGCATTGATTTGAAGCTAGATCATGTGTTTCGCATGGATTTGAACCTAACTCGTTTGTTTCGCCTGCATTTGAAGCTAAATCATGTATATCACGAGTATTTGAATCTAAACCATTTGTTTCGCATGCATTTGAAGATAAGCCTTCTACTTCGCATTGATTTGAAGCTAAATCATGTTTATCGCATGGATTTGAAGCTAACTCGTTTGTTTCGCCTGCATTTCAAGCTGAATCATGTATATCACGAGTATTTCAAGCTAAACCATTTGTTTCGCATGGATTTGAAGATAAGCCTTCTACTTCGCATTGATTTGAAGCTAAATCATGTGTATCGCATGGATTTGAGGCTAACTCGTTTGTTTCGCCTGCATTTGGAGCTGAATCATGTATATCACAAGTATTTGAAGCTAAACCATTTGATTCGTATGCATTTGTAGCTAAATCTTCTACTTCGCATTGATTTGAGCAAAATTATGTCTTTCGCATGGACTTGAAGCTAAGCCTTCTACTTCGCATTGATTTGAAGCTAGATCACGTGTTTCGCTTGGATTTGAACCTAACTCGTTTGTTTCGCCTGCATTTGAAGCTAAATCATGTATATCATGAGTATTTGAAGCTAAACCATTTGTTTAGCATGGATTTAAATCTAAATCATGAGTTTCGCATGGATTTGAAGCTATCTCGTTTGTTTCGCCTGCATTTGGAGCTGAATCATGTATATCACAAGTATTTGAAGCTAAACCATTTGATTCGTATGGATTTGTAGCTAAATCTTCTACTTCGCATTGATTTAAACAAAATTATGTCTTTCGCATGGACTTGAAGCTAAGCCATCTACTTCGCATTGATTTGAAGCTAGATCATGTGTTTCGCATGGATTTGAACCTAACTCGTTTGTTTCGCCTGCATTTGAAGCTAAATCATGTATATCACGAGTATTTGAATCTAAACCATTTGTTTCGCATGCATTTGAAGATAAGCCTTCTACTTCGCATTGATTTGAAGCTAAATCATGTTTATCGCATGGATTTGAAGCTAACTCGTTTGTTTCGCCTGCATTTCAAGCTGAATCATGTATATCACGAGTATTTCAAGCTAAACCATTTGTTTCGCATGGATTTGAAGATAAGCCTTCTACTTCGCATTGATTTGAAGCTAAATCATGTGTATCGCATGGATTTGAGGCTAACTCGTTTGTTTCGCCTGCATTTGGAGCTGAATCATGTATATCACAAGTATTTGAAGCTAAACCATTTGATTCGTATGCATTTGTAGCTAAATCTTCTACTTCGCATTGATTTGAGCAAAATTATGTCTTTCGCATGGACTTGAAGCTAAGCCTTCTACTTCGCATTGATTTGAAGCTAGATCACGTGTTTCGCTTGGATTTGAACCTAACTCGTTTGTTTCGCCTGCATTTGAAGCTAAATCATGTATATCATGAGTATTTGAAGCTAAACCATTTGTTTAGCATGGATTTAAATCTAAATCATGAGTTTCGCATGGATTTGAAGCTATCTCGTTTGTTTCGCCTGCATTTGGAGCTGAATCATGTATATCACAAGTATTTGAAGCTAAACCATTTGATTCGTATGGATTTGTAGCTAAATCTTCTACTTCGCATTGATTTAAACAAAATTATGTCTTTCGCATGGACTTGAAGCTAAGCCATCTACTTCGCATTGATTTGAAGCTAGATCATGTGTTTCGCATGGATTTGAACCTAACTCGTTTGTTTCGCCTGCATTTGAAGCTAAATCATGTATATCACGAGTATTTGAATCTAAACCATTTGTTTCGCATGCATTTGAAGATAAGCCTTCTACTTCGCATTGATTTGAAGCTAAATCATGTTTATCGCATGGATTTGAAGCTAACTCGTTTGTTTCGCCTGCATTTCAAGCTGAATCATGTATATCACAAGTATTTGAAGCTAAACCATTTGATTCGTATGGATTTGTAGCTAAATCTTCTATTTATCATTGATTTGAACAAAATTATGTCTTGCGCATGGACTTGAAGCTAAGCCTTCTACTTCGCATTGATTTGAAGCTAGATCATGTGTTTCGCTTGGATTTGAAGCTAACTCGTTTGTTTCGCCCTCATTTGAATCTAAATGATGTATATCACGAGTATTTGAAGCTAAACCATTTGTTTCGCATGGACTTGAAGCTAAGCCTTCTACTTCGCATTGATTTGAAGCTAGATCGTGTTTTTCGCATGAATTTGAAGCTAACTCTTTTGTTTCGCCTGCATTTGAAGCTGAATCATGTATATCACAAGTATTTGAAGCTAAACCATTTGATTCGTATGGATTTGTAGCTAAATCTTCTACTTCGCATTGATTTAAACAAAATTATGTCTTTCGCATGGACTTGAAGCTAAGCCATCTACTTCGCATTGATTTGATGCTAAACCATGTGTTTCGCATGAATTTGAAGCAAAATCATGCGTTTCGCATGGATTTGAAGCTAACTCGTTTGATTTGCCTGCATTTGAAGCTAAATCATGTATATCATGAGTATTTGAAGCTAAACCATTTGTTTTCTCATGGATTTGAAGCTAAGTCTCCTACTTCGCATTGATTTGAAGGTAGATCATGTGTTTCGCTTGGATTTGAAGCTAACTCGTCTGTTTCGCCTGCATTTGAATTTAAATGATGTATATCACGATTATTTGAAGCTAAACCATTTGTTTCGGATGGATTTGAAGATAAGCCTTCTACTTCGCATTAATTTGTAGCAAAATTACGTCTTTCGCATGGACTTGAAGCTAAGCCATCTACTTCGCATTGATTTGATGCTAAACCATGTGTTTCGCATGAATTTGAAGCTAAATCATGTGTTTCGCATGGATTTGAAACTAACTCGTTTGATTCGCCTGCATTTGAAGCTAAATCATATATATCACGAGAATTTGAAGCTAAACCATTTGTTTCGCATGGATTTGAAGCTAAGTCTTCCACTTCGCATTGATTTGAAGCTAGATCATGTGTTTCGCTTGGATTTGAAGCTAACTCGTCTGTTTCGCCTGCATTTGAATCTAAATGATGTATATCACGAGTATTTGAAGCTAAACCATTTGTTTCGGATGGATTTGAAGATAACCCTTCTACTTCGCATTGATTTGTAGCAAAATTATGTCTTTCGCATGGACTTGAAGCTAAGCCTTCTACTTCGCATTGATTTGAAGCTAGATCGTGTGTTTCGCTTGGATTTGAAGCTAACTCGTTTGTTTCGCCTGCATTTGAAGCTGAATCATGTATATCACAAGTATTTGAAGCTAAACCATTTGATTCGTATAGATTTGTAGCTAAATCTTCTACTTCGCATTGATTTGAACAAAATTATGTCTTTCGCATGGACTTGAAGCTAAGCCTTCTACTTCGCATTGATTTGAAGCTATATCGTGTTTTTCGCTTGGATTTGAAGCTAACTCGTTTGTTTCGCCTGCATTTCAAGCTAAATCATGTATATCACGAGTATTTGAAGCTAAACCATTTGTTTCTCATGTATTTGTAGCTAAGCCTTCTACTTCTAATTGATTTGGAACTAGATCATGTGTTTCGCTAGGATTTGAAGCAAACTCGTTTGTTTCGCCTGCATTTGAAGCTAAATCATGTATATCACAAGTATTTGAAGCTAAACCATTTGTTTCGCATGGATTTGAAGCTAACTCGTTTGTTTCGCCTGCATTTGAAGCTAAATCATGTATATCACAAGTATTTGAAGCTAAACCATTTGTTTCGCCTGGATTCGAAGATAAGCATTCTACTTCGCATTGATCTGAAGCGAAACCATGTGTTTCGCATGGATTTGTAGCTGACTCGTTCGTTTCGCCTGCAGTTGAAGCTAAGTCATGTATATCACAAGTATTTGAAGCTGAACCAATTTTTTCGCATGAATATTAAGCTAATCCATGTGTTTCGAATGAATTTGAAGTTAAATCATGTGTTTCGCATGGATTTGAAGCTAAATCATGTGTTTGGCATGGATTTGAAGCCAACTCGTTCGTTTCGTCTGCATTTGAAGCTATTTCATTTATATCGCAAGTATTTGAAGCTTAATCATGTGTTTTGCTTGGATTTGAAGCCAAGCCTTCTACTTCGCATGAATTTGAAGCTAAATCATGTGTTTGGCATGGATTTGTAGCTAACTCGTTTGTTTCGCCAGCATTTGAAGCTAAATCGTGTATATCACAAGTATTTGAAGCTAAACCATTTGTTTGGGTTGGATTTGAAGATAAGCCTTCTCCTTCACATTGATTTGAAGCTAAATCATGTGTTTCGCATGGATTTGTAGCTGACTCGTTCGTTTCGCCTGCAGTTGAAGCTAAGTCAAGTACATCACAAGTATTTGAGGCTGAACCATTTTTTTCGCATGAATATTAAGCTAATCCATGTGTTTCGAATGAATTTGAAGCTAAATCATGTGTTTCGCATGGATTTGAAGCTAACTCGTTTGTTTCGCCTGCATTTGGAGCTGAATCATGTATATCACAAGTATTTGAAGATAAAACATTTGATTCGTATGGATTTGTAGCTAAATCTTCTACTTCGCATTGATTTGAACAAAATTATGTCTTTCGCATGGTCTTGAAGCTAAGCCTTCTACTTGGCATTGATTTGAAGCTAGATCATGTGTTTCGCTTGGATTTGAAGCTAACTCATTTGTTTCGTATGTATTAAAAGCTAATCATTCTACTTCGCATGGATTTGAAGCTAACTCGTTTGTTTCGCTTGCATTTGAAGCTACATCATGTATATCACAAGTATTTGAAGCTAAACCAATTGATTCCTATGGATTTGTAGCTAAATCTTCTACTTCGCATTGATTTGAAGCAAAATTATGTCTTTCGCATGGACTTGAAGCTAAGCCTTCTACTTCGCATTGATTTGAAGCTAGATCATGTGTATCGCATGGATTTGAATCTAACTCGTTTGTTTCGCCTGCATTTCAAGCTAAATCATGTATATCACTAGTATTTCAAGCTATACCATTTGTTTCGGATGATTTGAAGATAAGCCTTCTACTTCGCATTGATTTGAAACTAGGACTCCTACTTCGCATTGATTTGAAGTTAAATCATGTGTTTCCCTTGGGTGTGACGCTAAATCGTTTGTTCCGCATGCAGCTGAATCTAAATCATGTATATCACAAGTATTTGAAGCTAAACCATTTGATTCGAATTGATTTGAAGCTAAGACTTCCACGTCGCATTGATTTGAAGCTAAATCATGTCTTGCGAATGGATGTGAAGTCAAATCGTTTGTTTCGTCTGCATTTGAAGCTATTTCATTTATTTCGCAAGTATTTGGAGCTTCATCATGTGTTTTGCTTGGATTTGAAACCAAGCCTTCTACTTCGCATTGATTTGAAGCTAAATCATGTTTATCGCATGGATTTGAAGCTAACTCGTTTGTTTCGCCTGCATTTCAAGCTGAATCATGTATATCACGAGTATTTCAAGCTAAACCATTTGTTTCGCATGGATTTGAAGATAAGCCTTCTACTTCGCATTGATTTGAAGCTAAATCATGTGTATCGCATGGATTTGAGGCTAACTCGTTTGTTTCGCCTGCATTTGGAGCTGAATCATGTATATCACAAGTATTTGAAGCTAAACCATTTGATTCGTATGCATTTGTAGCTAAATCTTCTACTTCGCATTGATTTGAGCAAAATTATGTCTTTCGCATGGACTTGAAGCTAAGCCTTCTACTTCGCATTGATTTGAAGCTAGATCACGTGTTTCGCTTGGATTTGAACCTAACTCGTTTGTTTCGCCTGCATTTGAAGCTAAATCATGTATATCATGAGTATTTGAAGCTAAACCATTTGTTTAGCATGGATTTAAATCTAAATCATGAGTTTCGCATGGATTTGAAGCTATCTCGTTTGTTTCGCCTGCATTTGGAGCTGAATCATGTATATCACAAGTATTTGAAGCTAAACCATTTGATTCGTATGGATTTGTAGCTAAATCTTCTACTTCGCATTGATTTAAACAAAATTATGTCTTTCGCATGGACTTGAAGCTAAGCCATCTACTTCGCATTGATTTGAAGCTAGATCATGTGTTTCGCATGGATTTGAACCTAACTCGTTTGTTTCGCCTGCATTTGAAGCTAAATCATGTATATCACGAGTATTTGAATCTAAACCATTTGTTTCGCATGCATTTGAAGATAAGCCTTCTACTTCGCATTGATTTGAAGCTAAATCATGTTTATCGCATGGATTTGAAGCTAACTCGTTTGTTTCGCCTGCATTTCAAGCTGAATCATGTATATCACAAGTATTTGAAGCTAAACCATTTGATTCGTATGGATTTGTAGCTAAATCTTCTATTTATCATTGATTTGAACAAAATTATGTCTTGCGCATGGACTTGAAGCTAAGCCTTCTACTTCGCATTGATTTGAAGCTAGATCATGTGTTTCGCTTGGATTTGAAGCTAACTCGTTTGTTTCGCCCTCATTTGAATCTAAATGATGTATATCACGAGTATTTGAAGCTAAACCATTTGCTTCGGATGGATTTGAAGATAAGCCTTCTACTTCGCTTTGATTTGAAGCTAAATCATGTGTATCGCATGGATTTGAAGCTAACTCGTTTATTTCGGCAGCATTTGAAGCTATATCACTTATATTCGCAAGTATTTGAAACTAAATCATTCGTTTCGCATGGATTTGAAGCTAATCCTTCAACTTCGCATTGATTTGAAGCTAAATCATGTGTTTCGCTTGGATTTGAAGCTAACTCATTTGTTTCGTATGTATTCAAAGCTAATCATTCTACTTCGGATGGATTTGGAGCTAACTCGTTTGTTTCACCTGCATTTGAAACTAAATCATGTATATCAGAAGTATTTGAAGCTAAAACATTTGTTTCGCGTGGATTTGAAGATGAGCCTTCTACTTCGCATGAATTTGAAGCTAAATCATGTGTATCGCATGGATTTGAAGCTAACTCGTTTGTTTCGCCTGCATTTGAAGCTGAATCATGTATATCACAAATATTTGAAGCTAAACCATTTGATTCGTATGGATTTGTAGCTAAATCTTCTACTTCGCATTGATTTGAACAAAATTATGTCTTTCGCATGGACTTGAAGCTAAGCCTTCTACTTCGCATTGATTTGAAGCTAGATCGTGTTTTTCGCTTGGATTTGAAGCTAACTCGTTTGTTTCGCCTGCATTTGAAGGTAAATCATGTATATCACAAGTATTTGAAGCTAAACCATTTGTTTCGCATGGATTTGAAGAGAATCCTTCTACTTCGCATTGATTTGAAGCTAAATCATGTGTATCGCATGGATTTGAAGCTAACTCGTTTGTTTCGCCTGCATTGGAGCTGAATCATGTATATCACAAGTATTTGAAGCTAAACCATTTGATTCGTATGGATTTGTAGCTAAATCTTCTACTTCGCATTGAGTTGAAGCAAAATTATATCTTTCGCATGGACTTGAAGCTAAGCCTTCTACTTCGCATTGATTTGAAGCTAAATCATGTTTGTCGCATGGATTTGAAGTTAACTCGTTCGTTTCGCCGGCATTTCAAGCTAAATCATGTATATCACGAGTATTTCAAGCTAAACCAATTGTTTCTCATGTATTTGTAGCTAAGCCTTCTACTTCTCATTGATTTGGAACTAGATCATGTGTTTCGCTAGGATTTGAAGCTAACTCGTTTGTTTCGCCTGCATTTGAAGCTAAATCATGTATATCACAAGTATTTGAAGCTAAACCATTTGTTTCGCATTGATTTGAAGAGAAGCCTTCTACTTCGCATTGATTTGAAGCTAAATCATGTGTATCGCATGGATTTGAAGCTAACTCGTATGATTCGCCTGCATTTGGAGCTGAATCATGTATATCACGAGTATTTCAAGCTAAACCATTTGTTTCTCATCTATTTGTAGCTAAGCCTTCTACTTCTCATTGATTTGGAACTAGATCATGTGTTTCGCTAGGATTTGAAGCTAACTCGTTTGTCTCGCCTGCATTTGAAGCTAAATCATGTATATCACGAGTATTTGAAGCTAAACCATTCTTTGTTTTAGCATGGATTTGAATCTAAATCATGGGGTTCGCATGGAATTGAAGCTATCTCGTTTGTTTCGCCTGCATTTGAACCTATATCACTTATATTCGCAAGTATTTGAAACTAAATCATTCGTTTCGCATGGATTTGAAGCTAAGCCTTCAACTTCGCATTGATTTGAAGCTAAATCATGTGTTTCGCTTGGATTTGAAGCTAACTCATTTGTTTCGCATGTATTCAAAGCTAATCATTCTACTTCGCATGGATTTGAAGCTAACTCGTTTGTTTCGCCTGCATTTGATGCTAAATCATGTATATCACGAGTATTTGAAGCTAAATCATTCGTTTCGTATGGATTTGAAGCTAAATCTTCTACTTCGCATTGATTTGAAGCTAGATCATGTGTTTCGCTTGAATTTGAAGCTAACACATTTGTTTCGCCTGCATTTGGAGCTGAATCATGTATATCACAAGTATTTGAAGCTAAACCATTTGATTCGTATGGATTTGTAGCTAAATCTTCTACTTCGCATTGATTTGAAGCTAGATCATGTGTTTCGCTTCTATTTGAAGCAAACTCGTTTGTTTCGCCTGCATTTGGAGCTGAATCATGTATATCACAAGAATTTGAAGTTAAACCATTTGATTTGTATGGATTTGTAGCTAAATCTTCTACTTCGCATTGAGTTGAAGCAAAATTATATCTTTCGCATGGACTTCATGCTTAGCCTTCTACTTCGCATTGATTTGAAGCTAAATCATGTTTATCGCATGGATTTGAAGCTAACTCGTTTGTTTCGCCTGCATTTCAAGCTAAATCATGTATATCACGAGTATTTCAAGCTAAACCATTTGTTTCTCATGTATTTGTAGCTAAGCCTTCTTCTTCTCATCGATTTGGAACTAGATCATGTGTTTCGCTAGGATTTGAAGCTAACTCGTTTGTTTCGCCTGCATTTGAAGCTAAATCATGTATATCACAAGTATTTGAAGCTAAACCATTTGATTCGTATGGATTTGTAGCTAAATCTTCTACTTCGCATTGATTTGAACAAAATTATGTCTTTCGCATGGACTTGAAGCTAAGCCTTTTACTTCGCATTGATTTGAAGCTAGATCGTGTTTTTCGCTTGGATTTAAAGATAACTCGTTTGTTTCGCCTGCATTTCAAGCTAAATAATGTATATCACGAGTATTTCAAGCTAAACCATTTGTTTCTCATCTATTTGTAGCTAAGCCTTCTACTTCTCATTGATTTGGAACTAGATCATGTGTTTCGCTAGGATTTGAAGCTAACTCGTTTGTCTCGCCTGCATTTGAAGCTAAATCATGTATATCACGAGTATTTGAAGCTAAACCATTTGTTTAGCATGGATTTGAATCTAAATCATGAGTTTCGCATGGATTTGAAGCTATCTCGTTTGTTTCGCCTGCATTTGAACCTATATCACTTATATTCGCAAGTATTTGAAACTAAATCATTCGTTTCGCATGGATTTGAAGCTAAGCCTTCAACTTCGCATTGATTTGAAGCTAACTCGTTTGTTTCGCCTGCATTTGATGCTAAATCATGTATATTACGAGTATTTCAAGCTAAACCATTTGTTTCTCATCTATTTGTAGCTAAGCCTTCTACTTCTCATTGATTTGAAACTAGATCATGTGTTTCGCTAGGATTTGAAGCTAACTCGTTTGTTTCGCCTGCATTTGAAGCTAAATCATGTATATCACAAGTATTTGAAGCTAAACCATTTGTTTCGCATGGATATGAAGAGAAGCCTTCTACTTCGCATTGATTTGAAGCTAAATCATGTGTATCGCATGGATTTGAAGCTAACTCGTTTGTTTCGCCTGCATTTGGAGCTGAATCATGTATATCACAAGTATTTGAAGCTAAACCATTTGATTCGTATGGATTTGTAGCTAAATCTTCTACTTCGCATTGAGTTGAAGCAAAATTATATCATTCGCATGGACTTCATGCTTAGCCTTCTACTTCGCATTGATTTGAAGCTAGATCATGTGTTTCGCTTGGATTTGAACCTAACTCGTTTGTTTCGCCTGCATTTGAAGCTAAATCATGTATATCACGAGTATTTGAAGCTAAACCATTTGTTTAGCATGGATTTGAATCTAAATCATGAGTTTCGCATGGACTTGAAGCTAAGCCTTCTACTTCGCATTGATTTGAAGCTAGATCGTGTTTGTCGCTTGGATTTGAAGCTAACTCGTTTTTTTTCGCCTGCATTTCAAGCTAAATCATGTATATTACGAGTATTTCAAGCTAAACCATTTGTTTCTCATCTATTTGTAGCTAAGCCTTCTACTTCTCATTGATTTGAAACTAGATCATGTGTTTCGCTAGGATTTGAAGCTAACTCGTTTGTTTCGCCTGCATTTGAAGCTAAATCATGTATATCACAAGTATTTGAAGCTAAACCATTTGTTTCGCATGGATTTGAAGAGAATCCTTCTACTTCGCATTGATTTGAAGCTAAATCATGTGTATCGCATGGATTTGAAGCTAACTCGTTTGTTTCGCCTGCATTTGGAGCTGAATCATGTATATCACAAGTATTTGAAGCTAAACCATTTGATTCGTATGGATTTGTAGCTAAATCTTCTACTTCGCATTGAGTTGAAGCAAAATTATATCTTTCGCATGGACTTCATGCTTAGCCTTCTACTTCGCATTGATTTGAAGCTAAATCATGTTTGTCGCATGGATTTGAAGTTAACTCGTTCGTTTCGCCGGCATTTCAAGCTAAATCATGTATATCACGAGTATTTCAAGCTAAACCATTTGTTTCTCATGTATTTGTAGCTAAGCCTTCTACTTCTCATTGATTTGGAACTAGATCATGTGTTTCGCTAGGATTTGAAGCTAACTCGTTTGTTTCGCCTGCATTTGAAGCTAAATCATGTATATCACAAGTATTTGAAGCTAAACCATTTGTTTCGCATTGATTTGAAGAGAAGCCTTCTACTTCGCATTGATTTGAAGCTAAATCATGTGTATCGCATGGATTTGAAGCTAACTCGTTTGATTCGCCTGCATTTGGAGCTGAATCATGTATATCACGAGTATTTCAAGCTAAACCATTTGTTTCTCATCTATTTGTAGCTAAGCCTTCTACTTCTCATTGATTTGGAACTAGATCATGTGTTTCGCTAGGATTTGAAGCTAACTCGTTTGTCTCGCCTGCATTTGAAGCTAAATCATGTATATCACGAGTATTTGAAGCTAAACCATTTGTTTAGCATGGATTTGAATCTAAATCATGGGGTTCGCATGGAATTGAAGCTATCTCGTTTGTTTAGCCTGCATTTGAACCTATATCACTTATATTCGCAAGTATTTGAAACTAAATCATTCGTTTCGCATGGATTTGAAGCTAAGCCTTCAACTTCGCATTGATTTGAAGCTAAATCATGTGTTTCGCTTGGATTTGAAGCTAACTCATTTGTTTCGCATGTATTCAAAGCTAATCATTCTACTTCGCATGGATTTGAAGCTAACTCGTTTGTTTCGCCTGCATTTGATGCTAAATCATGTATATCACGAGTATTTGAAGCTAAATCATTCGTTTCGCATGGATTTGAAGCTAAGCCTTCAACTTCGCATTGATTTGAAGCTAAATCATGTGTTTCGCTTGGATTTGAAGCTAACTCATTTGTTTCGCATGTATTCAAAGCTAATCATTCTACTTCGCATGGATTTGAAGCTAACTCGTTTGTTTCGCCTGCATTTGATGCTAAATCATGTATATCACGAGTATTTGAAGCTAAACCATTTGTTTCGCATGGACTTGAAGCTAAGCCTTCTACTTCGCATTGATTTGAAGCTAGATCGTGTTTTTCGCTTGAATTTGAAGCTAACTCTTTTGTTTCGCCTGCATTTGAAGCTGAATCATGTATATCACAAGTATTTGAAGCTAAACCATTTGATTCGTATGGATTTGTAGCTAAATCTTCTACTTCGCATTGATTTGAACAAAATTATGTCTTTCGCATGGACTTGAAGCTAAGCCTTCTACTTCGCATTGATTTGAAGCTAGATCGTGTTTTTCGCTTGGATTTGAAGCTAACTCGTTTGTTTCGCCTGCATTTGAAGCTGAATCATTTATATCACAAGTATTTGAAGCTAAACCATTTGATTCGTATGGATTTGTAGCTAAATTTTCTACTTCGCATTGGATTGAACAAAATTATGTCTTTCGCATGGACTTGAAGATAAGCCTTCTACTTCGCATTGATTTGAAGCTAGATCGTGGTTTTCGCTTGAATTTGAAGCTAACTCTTTTGTTTCGCCTGCATTTGAAGCTGAATCATGTATATCACAAATATTTGAAGCTAAACCATTTGATTCGTATGGATTTGTAGCTAAATCTTCTACTTCGCATTGATTTGAACAAAATTATGTCTTTCGCATGGACTTGAAGCTAAGCCTTCTACTTCGCATTGATTTGAAGCTAGATCTTGTTTTTCGCTTGGATTTGAAGCTAACTCGTTTGTTTCGCCTGCATTTCAAGCTAAATCATGTATATCACGATTATTTCAAGCTAAACCATTTGTTTCTCATGTATTTGTAGCTAAGCCTTCTACTTCTCATTGATTCGGAACTAAATCATGTGTTTCGCTAGGATTTGAAGCTAACTCGTTTGTTTCGCCTGCATTTGAAGCTAAATCATGTATATCACAAGTATTTGAAGCTAAACCATTTGTTTCGCATGGATTTGAAGAGAATCCTTCTACTTCGCATTGATTTGAAGCTAAATCATGTGTATCGCATGGATTTGAAGCTAACTCGTTTGTTTCGCCTGCATTTGGAGCTGAATCATGTATATCACAAGTATTTGAAGCTAAACCATTTGATTCGTATGGATTTGTAGCTAAATCTTCTACTTCGCATTGAGTTGAAGCAAAATTATATCTTTCGCATGGACTTCATGCTTAGCCTTCTACTTCGCATTGATTTGAAGCTAAATCATGTTTATCGCATGGATTTGAAGCTAACTCGTTCGTTTCGCCGGCATTTCAAGCTAAATCATGTATATCACGAGTATTTCAAGCTAAACCATTTGTTTCTCATGTATTTGTAGCTAAGCCTTCTACTTCTCATTGATTTGGAACTAGATCATGTGTTTCGCTAGGATTTGAAGCTAACTCGTTTGTTTCGCCTGCATTTGAAGCTAAATCATGTATATCACAAGTATTTGAAGCTAAACCATTTGTTTCGCATTGATTTGAAGAGAAGCCTTCTACTTCGCATTGATTTGAAGCTAAATCATGTGTGTCGCATGGATTTGAAGCTAACTCGTTTGTTTCGCCTGCATTTGGAGCTGAATCATGTATATCACAAGTATTTGAAGCTAAACCATTTGATTCGTATGGATTTGTAGCTAAATCTTCTACTTCGCATTGGATTGAACAAAATTATGTCTTTCGCATGGACTTGAAGCTAAGCCTTCTACTTCGCATTGATTTGAAGCTAGATCGTGTTTGTCGCTTGGATTTGAAGCTAACTCGTTTTTTTTCGCCTGCATTTCAAGCTAAATCATGTATATTACGAGTATTTCAAGCTAAACCATTTGTTTCTCATCTATTTGTAGCTAAGCCTTCTACTTCTCATTGATTTGAAACTAGATCATGTGTTTCGCTAGGATTTGAAGCTAACTCGTTTGTTTCGCCTGCATTTGAAGCTAAATCATGTATATCACAAGTATTTGAAGCTAAACCATTTGTTTCGCATGGATATGAAGAGAAGCCTTCTACTTCGCATTGATTTGAAGCTAAATCATGTGTATCGCATGGATTTGAAGCTAACTCGTTTGTTTCGCCTGCATTTGGAGCTGAATCATGTATATCACAAGTATTTGAAGCTAAACCATTTGATTCGTATGTATTTGTAGCTAAATCTTCTACTTCGCATTGATTTGACCAAAATTATGTCTTTCGCATGGACTTGAAGCTAAGCCTTCTACTTCGCATTGATTTGAAGCTAGATCATGTGTTTCGCTTGGATTTGAACCTAACTCGTTTGTTTCGCCTGCATTTGAAGCTAAATCATGTATATCACGAGTATTTGAAGCTAAACCATTTGTTTAGCATGGATTTGAATCTAAATCATGAGTTTCACATGGATTTGAAGCTAAGCCTTCAACTTCGCGTTGATTTGAATCTAAATCATGTGTTTCGCTTGGATTTGAAGCTAACTCATTTGTTTCGCATGTATTCAAAGCTAATCATTCTACTTCGCATGGATTTGAAGCTAACTCGTCTGTTTCGCCTGCATTTGAAGCTAAATCATGTATATCACGAGTATTTGAAGCTAAACCATTTGTTTCGCATGGACTTGAAGCTAAGCCTCCTACTTCGCATTGATTTGAAGTTAAATCATGTGTATCGCATGGATTTGAAGCTAACTCGTTTGTTTCGCCTGCATTTGGAGCTGAATCACGTATATCACAAGTATTTGAAGCTAAACCATTTGATTCGTATGAATTTGTAGCTAAATCTTATACTTCGCATTGATTTGAAGCAAAATTATATCTTTCGCATGGACTTCATGCTTAGCCTTCTACTTCGCTTTGATTTGAAGCTAAATCATGTGTTACGCTTGGATTTGAAGCTAACTCGTTTGTTTCGCGTGGAGTTGAAGCTAATTCATGTATATCACAAGTATTTGAAGCTGAACCAATTGTTTTGCATGACTATTAAGCTAAACCATGTGTTTCGCATAAATAATAATCTAAACCATGTTTTTCGCATGAATAATAATCTAAACCATGTGATTCGCATGAATTTAAGGCTAAATCATGTGTTTCGCATGGCTTTGAAGCTACCTCGTTTGTTTTGAATGCAGTTGAATCTAAATCATGTATATGACAAGTATTTGATGTTATACCAATTGATTCGCAGGGATTTGAAACTAAGCCTCCTAATTCGCATTGATATGAAGCTAAATCATGTGCTTCGCTTGGATTTGAAGCTAAGCCTTCTACTTCGCATTGATTTGCAGTTAAATCATGTGTTCCCCTTGGGTGTGAAGCTAAATCTTTTGTCTCGCATGCAGCTGATGCTAAATCATGTATATCACAAGTATTTGATGCTATACCAATTGATTTGCAGGGATTTGAAACTAAGCCTCCTAATTCGCATTAATTTGAAGCTAAATCATGTGCTTCGCTTGGATTTGAAGCTAACTCGTTTGTTTCGCCTGCATTTGGAGCTGAATCATGTATATCACAAGTATTTGAAGCTAAACCATTTGATTCGCATGGACTTGAAGCTAAGCCTCCTACTTCGCATTGATTTGAAGTTAAATCATGTGTATCGCATGGATTTGAAGCTAACTCGTTTGTTTCGCCTGCATTTGGAGCTGAATCATGTATATCACAAGAATTTGAAGCTAAACCATTTGATTCGTATGGATTTGTAGCTAAATCTTCTACTTCGCATTGAGTTGAAGCAAAATTATATCTTTCGCATGGACTTCATGCTTAGCCTTCTATTCGCATTGATTTGAAGCTAAATCATGTTTATCGCATGGATTTGAAGCTAACTCGTTTGTTTCGCCTGCATTTGGAGCTGAATCATGTATATCACAAGTATTTGAAGCTTAACCATTTGATTCGTATGGATTTGTAGCTAAATCTTCTACTTCGCATTGATTTGAACAAAATTATGTCTTTCGCATGGCCTTGAATCTAAGCCTTCTACTTCGCATTGATTTGAAGCTAGATCGTGTTTTCCGCTTGGATTTAAAGCTAACTCGTTTGTTTCTCCTGCATTTCAAGCTAAATCATGTATATCACGAGTATTTCAAGCTAAACCATTTGTTTCTCATCCATTTGTACCTAAGCCTTCTACTTCTCATTGATTTGGAACTAGATCATGTGTTTCGCTAGGATTTGAAGCTAACTCGTTTGTTTCGCCTGCATTTGAAGCTAAATCATGTATATCACAAGTATTTGAAGCTAAACCATTTGTTTCGCATTGATTTGAAGAGAAGCCTTCTACTTCGCATTGATTTGAAGCTAAATCATGTGTGTCGCATGGATTTGAAGCTAACTCGTTTGTTTCGCCTGCATTTGGAGCTGAATCATGTATATCACAAGTATTTGAAGCTAAACCATTTGATTCGTATGGATTTGTAGCTAAATCTTCTACTTCGCATTGGATTGAACAAAATTATGTCCTTCGCATGGACTTGAAGCTAAGCCTTCTACTTCGCATTGATTTGAAGCTAGATCGTGTTTGTCGCTTGGATTTGAAGCTAACTCGTTTTTTTTCGCCTGCATTTCAAGCTAAATCATGTATATCACGAGTATTTCAAGCTAAACCATTTGTTTCTCATCTATTTGTAGCTAAGCCTTCTACTTCTCATTGATTTGAAACTAGATCATGTGTTTCGCTAGGATTTGAAGCTAACTCGTTTGTTTCGCCTGCATTTGAAGCTAAATCATGTATATCACAAGTATTTGAAGCTAAACCATTTGTTTCGCATGGATTTGAAGAGAAGCCTTCTACTTCGCATTGATTTGAAGCTAAATCATGTGTATCGCATGGATTTGAAGCTAACTCGTTTGTTTCGCCTGCATTTGGAGCTGAATCATGTATATCACAAGTATTTGAAGCTAAACCATTTGATTCGTATGTATTTGTAGCTAAATCTTCTACTTCGCATTGATTTGACCAAAATTATGTCTTTCGCATGGACTTGAAGCTAAGCCTTCTACTTCGCATTGATTTGAAGCTAGATCATGTGTTTCGCTTGGATTTGAACCTAACTCGTTTGTTTCGCCTGCATTTGAAGCTAAATCATGTATATCACGAGTATTTGAAGCTAAACCATTTGTTTAGCATGGATTTGAATCTAAATCATGAGTTTCACATGGATTTGAAGCTAAGCCTTCAACTTCGCATTGATTTGAAGCTAAATCATGTGTATCGCATGGATTTGAAGCTAACTCGTTTGTTTCGCCTGCATTTGGAGCTGAATCATGTATATCACAAGTATTTGAAGCTAAACCATTTGATTCGTATGTATTTGTAGCTAAATCTTCTACTTCGCATTGATTTGACCAAAATTATGTCTTTCGCATGGACTTGAAGCTAAGCCTTCTACTTCGCATTGATTTGAAGCTAGATCATGTGTTTCGCTTGGATTTGAACCTAACTCGTCTGTTTCGCCTGCATTTGAAGCTAAATCATGTATATCACGAGTATTTGAAGCTAAACCATTTGTTTCGGATGGATTTGAAGAGAAGCCTTCTACTTCGCATTGATTTGAAGCTAAATCATGTGTATCGCATGGATTTGAAGCTAACTCGTTTGTTTCGCCTGCATTTGGAGCTGAATCATGTATATCACAAGAATTTGAAGCTAAACCATTTGATTCGTATGGATTTGTAGCTAAATCTTCTACTTCGCATTGATTTGAAGCTAGATCATGTGTTTCGCTTCTATTTGAAGCTAACTCGTTTGTTTCGCCTGCATTTGGAGCTGAATCATGTATATCACAAGTATTTGAAGCTAAACCATTTGATTCGTATGGATTTGTAGCTAAATCTTCTACTTCGCATTGGATTGAACAAAATTATGTCCTTCGCATGGACTTGAAGCTAAGCCTTCTACTTCGCATTGATTTGAAGCTAGATCGTGTTTGTCGCTTGGATTTGAAGCTAACTCGTTTTTTTTCGCCTGCATTTCAAGCTAAATCATGTATATCACGAGTATTTCAAGCTAAACCATTTGTTTCTCATCTATTTGTAGCTAAGCCTTCTACTTCTCATTGATTTGAAGCTAAATCATGTGTATCGCATGGATTTGAAGCTAACTCGTTTGTTTCGCCTGCATTTGGAGCTGAATCGTGTATATCACAAGTATTTGAAGCTAAACCATTTGATTCGTATGGATTTGTAGCTAAATCTTCTACTTCGCATTGATTTGAAGCTAGATCATGTGTTTCGCTAGGATTTGAAGCTAACTCGTTTGTTTCGCCTGCATTTGAAGCTAAATCATGTATATCACAAGTATTTGAAGCAAAACCATTTGTTTCGCATTGATTTGAAGAGAGGCCTTCTACTTCGCATTGATTTGAAGCTAAATCATGTGTGTCGCATGGATTTGAAGCTAACTCGTTTGTTTCGCCTGCATTTGGAGCTGAATCATGTATATCACAAGTATTTGAAGCTAAACCATTTGATTCGTATGGATTTGTAGCTAAATCTTCTACTTCGCATTGGATTGAACAAAGTTATGTCCTTCGCAGGGACTTGAAGCTAAGCCTTCTTCTTCGCATTGATTTGAAGCTAGATCGTGTTTGTCGCTTGGATTTGAAGCTAACTCGTTTTTTTTCGCCTGCATTTCAAGCTAAATCATGTATATCACGAGTATTTCAAGCTAAACCATTTGTTTCTCATCTATTTGTAGCTAAGCCTTCTACTTCTCATTGATTTGAAACTAGATCATGTGTTTCGCTAGGATTTGAAGCTAACTCGTTTGTTTCGCCTGCATTTGAAGCTAAATCATGTATATCACAAGTATTTGAAGCTAAACCATTTGTTTCGCATGGATTTGAAGAGAAGCCTTCTACTTCGCATTGATTTGAAGCTAAATCATGTGTATCGCATGGATTCGAAGCTAACTCGTTTGTTTCGCCTGCATTTGGAGCTGAATCATGTATATCACAAGTATTTGAAGCTAAACCATTTGATTCGTATGTATTTGTAGCTAAATCTTCTACTTCGCATTGATTTGACCACAATTATGTCTTTCGCATGGACTTGAAGCTAAGCCTTCTACTTCGCATTGATTTGAAGCTAGATCATGTGTTTCGCTTGGATTTGAACCTAACTCTTTTGTTTCGCCTGCATTTGAAGCTAAATCATGTATATCACGAGTATTTGAAGCTAAACCATTTGTTTAGCATGGATTTGAATCTAAATCATGAGTTTCACATGGATTTGAAGCTAAGCCTTCAACTTCGCATTGATTTGAATCTAAATCATGTGTTTCGCTTGGATTTGAAGCTAACTCATTTGTTTCGCATGTATTCAAAGCTAATCATTCTACTTCGCATGGATTTGAAGCTAACTCGTCTGTTTCGCCTGCATTTGAAGCTAAATCATGTATATCACGAGTATTTGAAGCTAAACCATTTGTTTCGCATGGACTTGAAGCTAAGCCTCCTACTTCGCATTGATTTGAAGTTAAACCATGTGTATCGCATGGATTTGAAGCTAACTCGTTTGTTTCGCCTGCATTTGGAGCTGAATCACGTATATCACAAGTATTTGAAGCTAAACCATTTGATTCGTATGAATTTGTAGCTAAATCTTATACTTCGCATTGATTTGAAGCAAAATTATATCTTTCGCATGGACTTCATGCTTAGCCTTCTACTTCGCATTGATTTGAAGCTAAATCATGTGTTACGCTTGGATTTGAAGCTAACTCGTTTGTTTCGCATGGAGTTGAAGCTAATTCATGTATATCACAAGTATTTGAAGCTGAACCAATTGTTTTGCATGACTATTAAGCTAAACCATGTGTTTCGCATGAATAATAATCTAAACCATGTGTTTCGCATGAATTGGAAGCTAAATCATGTGTTTCGCATGGATTTGTAGCTGACTCGTTTGTTTCGCATGGAGTTGAAGCTAAATCATGTATATCACAAGTATTTGAAGCTGAACCAGTTGTTCCGCATGAATATTAATCTAAACCATGTTTTTCGCATGAATAATAATCTAAACCATGTGATTCGCATGAATTTAAGGCTAAATCATGTGTTTCGCATGGCTTTGAAGCTAACTCGTTTGTTTTGAATGCAGTTGAATCTAAATCATGTATATGACAAGTATTTGATGTTATACCAATTGATTCGCAGGGATTTGAAACTAAGCCTCCTAATTCGCATTGATATGAAGCTAAATCATGTGCTTCGCTTGGATTTGAAGCTAAGCCTTCTACTTCGCATTGATTTGCAGTTAAATCATGTGTTCCCCTTGGGTGTGAAGCTAAATCTTTTGTCTCGCATGCAGCTGATGCTAAATCATGTATATCACAAGTATTTGATGCTATACCAATTGATTCGCAGGGATTTGAAACTAAGCCTCCTAATTCGCATTAATTTGAAGCTAAATCATGTGCTTCGCTTGGATTTGAAGCTAACTCGTTTGTTTCGCCTGCATTTGGAGCTGAATCATGTATATCACAAGTATTAGAAGCTAAACCATTTGATTCGCATGGACTTGAAGCTAAGCCTCCTACTTCGCATTGATTTGAAGTTAAATCATGTGTATCGCATGGATTTGAAGCTAACTCGTTTGTTTCGCCTGCATTTGGAGCTGAATCATGTATATCACAAGAATTTGAAGCTAAACCATTTGATTCGTATGGATTTGTAGCTAAATCTTCTACTTCGCATTGAGTTGAAGCAAAATTATATCTTTCGCATGGACTTCATGCTTAGCCTTCTATTCGCATTGATTTGAAGCTAAATCATGTTTATCGCATGGATTTGAAGCTAACTCGTTTGTTTCGCCTGCATTTGGAGCTGAATCATGTATATCACAAGTATTTGAAGCTAAACCATTTGTTTCGCATGGATTTGAAGAGAAGCCTTCTCCTTCGCATTGATTTGAAGCTAAATCATGTGTATCGCATGGATTTGAAGCTAACTCGTTTGTTTCGCCTGCATTCGAAGCTAAATCATGTATATCACAAGTATTTGAAGCTAAACCATTTGTTTCGCATGGATTTGAAGAGAAGCCTTCTACTTCGCATTGATTTGAAGCTAAATCATGTGTATCGCATGGATTTGAAGCTAACTCGTTTGTTTCGCCTGCATTTGGAGCTGAATCATGTATATCACAAGTATTTGAAGCTAAACCATTTGATTCGTATGTATTTGTAGCTAAATCTTCTACTTCGCATTGATTTGAGCAAAATTATGTCTTTCGCATGGACTTGAAGCTAAGCCTTCTACTTCGCATTGATTTGAAGCTAGATCATGTGTTTCGCTTGGATTTGAACCTAACTCGTTTGTTTCGCCTGCATTTGAAGCTAAATCATGTATATCACGAGTATTTGAAGCTAAACCATTTGTTTAGCATGGATTTGAATCTAAATCATGAGCTTCGCATGGATTTGAAGCTATCTCGTTTGTTTCGCCTGCATTTGAAGCTATATCACTTATATTCGCAAGTATTTGAAACTAAATCATTCATTTCGCATGGATTTGAAGCTAATTCTTCAACTTCGCATTGATTTGAAGCTAAATCATGTGTTTCGCTTGGATTTGAAGCTAACTCATTTGTTTCGTATGTATTCAAAGCTAATCATTCTACTTCGCATGGATTTGAAGCTAACTCGTTTGTTTCGCCAGCATTTGAAGCTACATCATGTATATCATGAGTATTTGAAGGTAAACCATTTGTTTCGCGCGGACTTGAAACTAAGCCTTCTACTTCGCATTGATTTGAAGCTAGATCATGTGTTTCGCTTGGATTTGAAGTTATGTCGTTTGTTTCGCCTGCATTTGAAACTAAATCATGTATATCACAAGTATTTGAAGCTAAAACATTTGTTTCGCATGGATTTGAAGATGAGCCTTCTACTTCGCATTGATTTGAAGCTAAATCATATGTATCGCATGGATTTGAAGCTAACTCGTTTGTTTCGCCTGCATTTGAAGCTAAATCATTTATATCACATGTATTTGAAGCTGAACCATTTGATTCGTATGGATTTGTAGCTAAATCTTCTACTTCTCATTGATTTGAACAAAATTATGTCTTTCGCATGTACTTGTAGCTAAGCCTTCTACTTCGCATTGATTTGAAGCTAGATCATGTGTTTAGTTTGGATCTGAAGCTATCTCGTTTGTTTCGCCTGCATTTGAAGCTAAGTCATGTATATCACGAGTATTTGAAGCTAAACCATTTGCTTCGGATGGATTTGAAGATCAGCCTTCTACTTCGCTTTGATTTGAAGCTAAATCATCTGTCTCGCATGGATTTGAAGCTAACTCGTTTGTTTCGCCTGCATTTGGAGCTGAATCATGTATATCACAAGCATTTGAAGCTAAAAAATTTGATTCGTATGGATATGTTGCTAAATCTTCTATTTCGCATTGATTTGAAGCGAAATCATGTGTTTTGCATGGATTTGTAGCTAACTCGTTTGTTTCGCCAGCATTTGAAGCTAAGTCATGTATATCACGAGTATTTGAAGCTAAACCATTTGTTTCGGTTGGGTTTGAAGATAACCCTTCAACTTCGCTTTGATTTGAAGCTAAATCATGTGTAGTAGCATGGATTTGAAGCTAACTCGTTTGTTTCGCCTGCATTTGAAGCTAAATCATGTATATCACAAGTATTTGAAGCTAAACCATTTGTTTCGCATGGATTTGAAGAGAAGCCTTCTACTTCGCATTGATTTGAAGCTAAATCATGTGTATCGCATGGATTTGGAGCTAACTCGTTTGTTTCGCCTGCATTTGGAGCTGAATCATGTATATCACAAGTATTTGAAGCTAAACCATTTGATTCGTATGGATTTGTAGCTAAATCTTCTACTTCGCATTGATTTGAACAAAATTCTGTCTTTCGCATGGATTTGAAGCTAAGCCTTCCACTTCGCATTGATTTGAAGCTCAGTCATGTGTTTCGCATGGATTTGAAGCAAACTCGTTTGTTTCGCATGGATTTGAAGCTAAATCATGTGTTTCCCTTGGATTTGAAGCTATTCGTTTGTTTCGCATGCAGTTGAAGCTAAATCATGCATATCACAAGTATTTGAAGCTAAACCGTTTGTTTAGCATGGATTTGAATCTAAATCATGAGTTTCGCATGGATTTGAAGCTATCTCGTTTGTTTCGCCTGCATTTGAAGCTATATCACTTATATTCGCAAGTATTTGAAACTAAATCATTCGTTTCGCATGGATTTGAAGCTAAGCCTTCAACTTCGCATTGATTTGAAACTAAATCATGTGTTTCGCTTGGATTTGAAGCTAACTCGTTTGTTTCGTCTGCATTTGAAGCTAAGTCATGTATATCACGAGTATTTGAAGCTAAACCATTTGCTTCGGATGGATTTGAAGATAAGCCTTCTACTTCGCTTTGATTTGAAGCTAAATCATGTGTATCGCATGGATTTGTAGCTAACTCGTTTATTTCGCCTGCATTTGAAGCTATATCACTTATATTCGCAAGTATTTGAAACTAAATCATTCGTTTCGCATGGATTTGAAGCTAATCCTTCAACTTCGCATTGATTTGAAGCTAAATCATGTGTTTCGCTTGGATTTGAAGCTAACTCATTTGTTTCGTATGTATTCAAAGCTAATCATTCTACTTCGCATGGATTTGAAGCTAACTCGTTTGTTTCGCCTGCATTTGAAGCTACATCATGTATATCACGCGTAATTGAAGGTAAACCATTTGTTTCGCATGGACTTGAAACTAAGCCTTCTACTTCGCATTGATTTGAAGCTAGATCATGTGTTTCGCTAGGATTTGAAGCTAACTCGTTTGTTTCGCCTGCATTTGAAGCTAAATCATTTATATCACAAGTATTTGAAGCTAAAACATTTGTTTCGCATGGATTTGAAGATGAGCCTTCTACTTCGCTTTGATTTGAAGCTAAATCATGTGTATCGCATGGATTTGAAGCTAACTCTTTTGTTTCGCCTGCATTTGAAGCTGAATCGTGTATATCACAAGTATTTGAAGCTAAACCATTTGATTCGTATGGATTTGTAGCTAAATCTTCTACTTCGCATTGATTTGAAGCTATATCGTGTTTGTCGCTTGGATCTGAAGCTAACTCGTTTGTTTCGCCTGCATTTCAAGCTAAATCATGTATATCACAAGTATTTGAAGCTAAACCATTTGTTTCGCATGGATTTGAAGAGAAGCCTTCTACTTCGCATTGATTTGAAGCTAAATCATGTGTATCGCATGGATTTGAAGCTAACTCGTTTGTTTCGCCTGCATTTGGAGCTGAATCATGTATATCACAAGTATTTGAAGCTAAACCATTTGATTCGTATGTATTTGTAGCTAAATCTTCTACTTCGCATTGATTTGAGCAAAATTATGTCTTTCGCATGGACTTGAAGCTAAGCCTTCTACTTCGCATTGATTTGAAGCTAGATCATGTGTTTCGCTTGGATTTGAACCTAACTCGTTTGTTTCGCCTGCATTTGAAGCTAAATCATGTATATCACGAGTATTTGAAGCTAAACCATTTGTTTAGCATGGATTTGAATCTAAATCATGAGCTTCGCATGGATTTGAAGCTATCTCGTTTGTTTCGCCTGCATTTGAAGCTATATCACTTATATTCGCAAGTATTTGAAACTAAATCATTCATCTCGCATGGATTTGAAGCTAATCCTTCAACTTCGCATTGATTTGAAGCTAAATCATGTGTTTCGCTTGGATTTGAAGCTAACTCATTTGTTTCGTATGTATTCAAAGCTAATCATTCTACTTCGCATGGATTTGAAGCTAACTCGTTTGTTTCGCCAGCATTTGAAGCTACATCATGTATATCATGAGTATTTGAAGGTAAACCATTTGTTTCGCGCGGACTTGAAACTAAGCCTTCTACTTCGCATTGATTTGAAGCTAGATCATGTGTTTCGCTTGGATTTGAAGTTATGTCGTTTGTTTCGCCTGCATTTGAAACTAAATCATGTATATCACAAGTATTTGAAGCTAAAACATTTGTTTCGCATGGATTTGAAGATGAGCCTTCTACTTCGCATTGATTTGAAGCTAAATCATATGTATCGCATGGATTTGAAGCTAACTCGTTTGTTTCGCCTGCATTTGAAGCTAAATCATTTATATCACATGTATTTGAAGCTGAACCATTTGATTCGTATGGATTTGTAGCTAAATCTTCTACTTCTCATTGATTTGAACAAAATTATGTCTTTCGCATGTACTTGTAGCTAAGCCTTCTACTTCGCATTGATTTGAAGCTAGATCATGTGTTTAGCTTGGATCT
>NW_027477179.1:0-92448 GCF_051020955.1 Megalopta genalis
AAGGCTAATCTTCGAATCCATGCGAAACAAATGGTTTAACTTCAAATACTTGTGATATACATGATTTAGCTTCAACAGCATGCGAAACAAACGAGTTAGCTTCAAGTCCAAGCGAAAAACATGATTTAGCATCTAATCAATGCGAAGTAGAAGGCTGATCTTCGAATCCATGCGAAGCAAATTGTTTAGCTCCAAATACTTGTGATACACTTGATTTAGCTTCAACAGCATGCGAAATAAACGAGTTAGCTTCAAATCCATGCGAAACACATGATTTAGCTTCAAATCAATGCGAATTAGAAGGGTTATCTTCGATTCCATGCGATACAAATGGTTTAGCTTCAAATAATTGTGATATACATGATTTAGCTTCAACAGCATGCGAAACAAACGAGTTAGCTTCAAATCCATGCGAAACAAATGATTTAGCATCAAATCAATGAGAAGTAGAAGGCTGAGCTTCGAATCCATGCGAAGCAAATGGTTTAGGTTCAAATACTTGTGATATACATGATTTAGTTCCTACAGCATGCGAAACAAACGAGTTAGAATCAAATCCATGCGAAACAAATGATTTAGCTTCAAATCAATGCGAAGTAGAAGGCTTATCTTCGAATCCATGCGAAACAAATGGTTTAGCCGCAAATACTTGTGATATACATGATTCAGCTTCAACTGCATGCGAAACAAACGAGTCAGCTTTAAATCCATGCGGAACACATGATTTAGCTTCAAATCAATGCGAAGTGGAAGGCTTATCTTCGAATCCATGCGAAACGAATAATTTAGCTTCAAATACTTTTGATATACATGATTCAGATTCAACTGCCTGCGAAATAAACGAGTTAGCTTCAAATCCATGCGAAACACATGAATTAGCATCAAGTCAACGCGAAGTTGATGGCTTAGCTTCAAATCCATGCAAAACGAATGATTTAGCTTCACATACTTGATAATATAAGTGATATGGCTTTAAATGCAGGCGAAACAAACGAGTTAGCTTCAAACCCATGCGAAACACATGATTTAGCATCTAATCAATGCGAAGTAGAAGGCTGATCTTCGAATCCATGCGAAGCAAATGGTTTAGGTTCAAATACTTGTGATATACATGATTTAGTTCCTACAGCATGCGAAACAAACGAGTTAGAATCAAATCCATGCGAAACAAATGATTTAGCTTCAAATCAATGCGAAGTAGAAGGCTTATCTTCGAATCCATGCGAAACAAATGGTTTAGCCGCAAATACTTGTGATATACATGATTCAGCTTCAACTGCATGCGAAACAAACGAGTCAGCTTCAAATCCATGCGGAACACATGATTTAGCTTCAAATCAATGCGAAGTGGAAGGCTTATCTTCGAATCCATGCGAAACGAATAATTTAGCTTCAAATACTTTTGATATACATGATTCAGATTCAACTGCCTGCGAAATAAACGAGTTAGCTTCAAATCCATGCGAAACACATGAATTAGCTTCAAATCAATGCGAGCTAGGAGGCTTATCTTCGAATCCATGCGAAACAATTGGATTAGCTTCATATACTTGTGATATACATGATTTAGCTTCAACAGCATTCGAGACAAACGAGTTAACTTCAAATCCATGCGAAACACATGATTTAGCATCTAATCAATGCGAAGTAGAAGGCTGATCTTCGAATCCATGCGAAGCAAATGGTTTAGCTTCAAATACTTGTGATATACATTATTTCGTTTCAACAGCATGCGAAACAAACGAGTTAGATTCAAATCCATGCGAAACACATGATGTAGCTTCAAATCAATGCGAAGTAGAAGGGGTACCTTCGAATCCATGCGAAACAAATGGTTTAGCCGCAAATACTTGTGATGTACATGATTCAGCTTCAACTGCATGCGAAACAGACGAGTTAGCTTCAAATCCATGCGGAACACATGATTTAGCTTCAAATCAATGCGAAGTGGAAGGCTTATCTTCGAATCCATGCGAAACGAATAATTTAGCTTCAAATACTTTTGATATACATGATTCAGATTCAACTGCCTGCGAAATAAACGAGTTAGCTTCAAATCCATGCGAAACACATGAATTAGCTTCAAATCAATGCGAGCTAGGAGGCTTATCTTCGAATCCATGCGAAACAATTGGATTAGCTTCATATACTTGTGATATACATGATTTAGCTTCAACAGCATTCGAGACAAACGAGTTAACTTCAAATCCATGCGAAACACATGATTTAGCATCTAATCAATGCGAAGTAGAAGGCTGATCTTCGAATCCATGCGAAGCAAATGGTTTAGCTTCAAATACTTGTGATATACATTATTTCGTTTCAACAGCATGCGAAACAAACGAGTTAGATTCAAATCCTTGCGAAACACATGATGTAGCTTCAAATCAATGCGAAGTAGAAGGGGTACCTTCGAATCCATGCGAAACAAATGGTTTAGCCGCAAATACTTGTGATGTACATGATTCAGCTTCAACTGCATGCGAAACAGACGAGTTAGCTTCAAATCCATGCGGAACACATGATTTAGCTTCAAATGAATGCGAAGTGGAAGGCTTATCTTCGAATCCATGCGAAACAAATGGTTTAGCTTCAAATACTTGTGATATACATGACTTAGCTTCAACAGCATGCGAAACAAACGAGTTAGCTTCAAATCCATGCGAAACACATGATTTAGCTTCAAATCAATGCGAAGTAGAAGGCTTATCTTCGAATCCATGCAAAACAAATGGTTTAGCTTCAAATACTTGTGATATACATGATTTAGCTTCAACTGCATGCGAAACAAACGAGTTAGCTTCAAATCCATGCGAAACAAATGACTTAGCAGCAAATCAATGCGAAGTAGAAGGCTGACCTTCGAATCCATGCGAAGCAAATGGTTTAGCTTCAACTACTTGTGATATACATGATTTAGCTTCAACAGCATGCGAAGCAAACAAGTTATCTTCAAATCCAAGCGAAACACATGATTTATCTTCAAATCAATGCTAAGTAGAAAGCTTAGCTTCAAATCCATGGGAATCAAATGGTTTAGCTTCAAATACTTGTGATATACATGATTTAGCTTCAACTGCTAGCGAAAAAACGAGTTAACTTCAAATCCAAGCGAAACACATGATTTAGCCTCAAATCAATGCGAAGTAGAAGGCTTAGCTTCGAATAAATGCGAAGCAAATTGTTTAGCTTCAAATACTTGTGATACACTTGATTTAGCTTCAACAGCATGCGAAACAAACGAGTTAGCTTCAAATCCATGCGAAACACATGATTTAGCTTCAAATCAATGCGAAGTAGAAGGGTTATCTTCGAATCCATGCGAAACAAATGGTTTAGCTGCAAATACTTGTGATATACATGATATAGCTTCAACTGCATACGAAAAAAAGAGTTTGCTTCAAATCCATGCGAAACACATGATTTAGATTAAAATCAATGCGAAGTAGAAGGCTTATCTTCGAATAAATGCGAAACAAATGATATAGCTTCAAATACTTGTGATATACATGATTTAGCTTCAACAGCATGCGAAACAAACGAGTTAGAATCAAATCCATGCGAAACAAATGATTTAGCTTCAAATCAATGCGAAGTAGAAGGCTTATCTTCGAATCCATGCGAAACAAATGGATTATCTTCAAATACTTGTGATATACATGATTTAGCTTCAACAGCATGCGAAACAAACGAGTTAGCTTCAAATCCATGCGAAACACATGATTTAGCTTCAAATCATTGCGAAGTAGAAGGGTTATCTTCGAATCCATGCGAAACAAATGGTTTAGCTGCAAATATTTGTGATATACATGATTTAGCTTCACTGCATGCGAAACAAACGAGTTAACTTCAAATCCATGCGAAACACATGAGTTACCTTCAAATCAATGCGAAGTGCAAGGCTTATCTTCGAATCCATGCGAAGCAAATGGTTTAGCTTCAAATACTTGTGATATAAATGATTTAGTTTCAACAGCATGCGAAACAAACGAGTTAGATTCAAATTCATGCTAAACACATGATTTAGCTTCAAATCAATGCGAAATATATGGATTATCTTCGAATCCATGAGAAACAAATGGTTTAACTTCAAATACTTGTGATATACATGATTTAGCTTCAACAGCATGCGAAGCAAACGAGTTAGTTTCTAGTCCAAACGAAAAACATGATTTAGCATCAAGTCAACGCGAAGTTGATGGCTTAGCTTCAAATACATGCGAAACGAAAGATTTAGCTTCACATACTTGTGAATATAAGTGATATAGCTTCAAATGCAGGCGAAACAAACGAGTTAGCTTCAAACCCATGCGAAACACATGACTTAGCATCTAATCAATGCGAAGTAGAAGGCTAATCTTCGAATCCATGCGAAACAAATGATACAGCTTCAAATACTTGTGATATACAAGATTTATTTTCAACAGCATGCGAAACAAACGAGTTAGATTCAAATCCATGCAAAACACATGATTTAGCTTCAAATCAATGCGAAATAGATGGATTATCTTCGAATCCATGAGAAACAAATGGTTGAACTTCAAATACTTGTGATATACATGATTTAGCTTCAACAGCATGCGAAACAAACGAGTTAGCTTCAAATCCATGCGAAACACATGATTTAGCTTCAAATCAATGCGAAGTAGAGTGCTGATCTTCGCAATCCATGCGAAGCAAATGGTTTAGCTTCAAATACTTGTGATACACTTGATTTAGCTTCAACTGCATGCGAGACAAACGAGTTAACTTCAAATCCATGCGAAACAAATGATTTAGCTTCAAATCAATGCGATGTGGAAGGCTAATCTTCGAATCCATGCGAAACAAATGGTTTAACTTCAAATACTTGTGATATACATGATTTAGCTTCAACAGCATGCGAAACAAACGAGTTAGCTTCAAGTCCAAGCGAAAAACATGATTTAGCATCTAATCAATGCGAAGTAGAAGGCTGATCTTCGAATCCATGCGAAGCAAATTGTTTAGCTCCAAATACTTGTGATACACTTGATTTAGCTTCAACAGCATGCGAAATAAACGAGTTAGCTTCAAATCCATGCGAAACACATGATTTAGCTTCAAATCAATGCGAAGTAGAAGGGTTATCTTCGATTCCATGCGAAACAAATGGTTTAGCTGCAATTAATTGAGATATACATGATTTAGCTTCAACTGCATGCGAAACAAACGAGTTAACTTCAAATCCATGCGAAACACATGAGTTAGCTTCAAATCAATGCGAAGTGCAAGGCTTATCTTCGAATCCATGCGAAGCAAATGGTTTAGCTTCAAATACTTGTGATATAAATGATTTAGTTTCAACAGCATGCGAAACAAACGAGTTAGATTCAAATTCATGCTAAACACATGATTTAGCTTCAAATCACTGCGAAATAGATGGATTATCTTCGAATCCATGAGAAACAAATGGTTTAACTTCAAATACTTGTGATATACATGATTTAGCTTCAACAGCATGCGAAGCAAACGAGTTATCTTCAAATCCAAGCGAAACACATGATTTATCTTCAAATCAATGCTAAGTAGAAAACTTAGCTCCAAATCCATGGGAATCACATGGTTTAGCTTCAAATACTTGTGATATACATGATTCAGCTTCAACTGCATGCGAAACAAACGAGTTAGCTTCAAATCCATGCGAAACACATGATTTAGATTAAAATCAATGCGAAGTAAAAGGCTTATGTTCGAATAAATGCGAAACAAATGATATAGCTTCAAATACTTGTGATATACATGATTTAGTTCCAACAGCATGCGAAACAAACGAGTTAGCTTCAAATCCATGCGAAACACATGATTTAGCTTCAAATCAATGCGAATTAGAAGGGTTATCTTCGAATCCGTGCGAAACATATGATATAGCTTCAAATACTTGTGATATACATGATTTATCTTCAACAGCATGCGAAACAAACGAGTTAGCTTCAAATCCATGCGAAACACATGATTTAGCTTCAAATGAATGCGAAGTAGGAGGCATATCTTCGATTCCTTGCGATACAAATGGTTTAGCTTCAAATACTTGTGATATACATGATTTAGCTTCAACAGCATGCGAAACAAACGAGTTAGCTTCAAATCCATGCGAAACACATGATTTAGATTAAAATCAATGCGAAGTAGAAGGCTTATCTTCGAATAAATGCGAAACAAATGATATAGCTTCAAATACTTGTGATATACATGATTTAGTTCCAACAGCATGCGAAACAAACGAGTTAGAATCAAATCCATGCGAAACAAATGATTTAGCTTCAAATCAATGCGAAGTGGAAGGCTTATCTTCGAATACATGCGAAACAAATGGATTATCTTCAAATACTTGTGATATACATGATTTAGCTTCAACAGCATGCGAAACAAACGAGTTAGCTTCAAATCCATGCGAAACACATGATTTAGCTTCAAATCAATGCGAAGTAGAAGGGTTATCTTCGAATCCGTGCGAAACAAATTGTTTAACTTCAAATACTTGTGATATACATGATTTAGCTTCAACTGCATGCGAAACAAACGAGTTAACTACAAATCCATGCGAAACACATGAGTTAGCTTCAAATCAATGCGAAGTGCAAGGCTTATCTTCGAATCCATGCGAAGCAAATGGTTTAGCTTCAAATACTTGTGATATAAATGATTTAGTTTCAACAGCATGCGAAACAAACGAGTTAGATTCAAATTCATGCTAAACACATGATTTAGCTTCAAATCACTGCGAAATAGATGGATTATCTTCGAATCCATGAGAAACAAATGGTTTAACTTCAAATACTTGTGATATACATGATTTAGCTTCAACAGCATGCGAAGCAAACGAGTTATCTTCAAATCCAAGCGAAACACATGATTTATCTTCAAATCAATGCTAAGTAGAAAACTTAGCTCCAAATCCATGGGAATCAAATGGTTTAGCTTCAAATACTTGTGATATACATGATTCAGCTTCAACTGCATGCGAAACAAACGAGTTAGCTTCAAATCCATGCGAAACACATGATTTAGATTAAAATCAATGCGAAGTAGAAGGCTTATGTTCGAATAAATGCGAAACAAATGATATAGCTTCAAATACTTGTGATATACATGATTTAGTTCCAACAGCATGCGAAACAAACGAGTTAGCTTCAAATCCATGCGAAACACATGAATTAGCTTCAAATCAATACGAATTAGAAGGGTTATCTTGGAATCCATGCGAAACGTATGATATAGCTTCAAATACTTGTGATATACATGATTTAGTTTCAACCGCATGCGAAACAAATGAGTTAGCTTCAAATCCAAGCGAAACACATGATTTAGCCTCAAATCAATGCGAAGTAGAAGGCTTAGCTTCGAATAAATGCGGCACAAATGGATTACCTTGATATACCTGTGATATACATGATTTAGCTTCAACTACAAACAAAACAAACGAGTTAGCTTCAAATCCATGCGAAGCATATGATTTAACTTCAAATCAATGCGAAGTAGAAGGCTGATATTCGAATCCATGCGAAACAAATGGTTTAGCTTCAAATACTTGTGATACACTTGATTTAGCTTCAACAGCATGCGAAGCAAACGAGTTATCTTCAAATCCAAGCGAAACACATGATTTATCTTCAAATCAATGCTAAGTAGAAAGCTTAGCTTCAAATCCATGGGAATCAAATGGTTTAGCTTCAAATACTTGTGATATACATGATTCAGCTTCAACTGCATGCGAAACAAACGAGTTAGTTTCAAGTCCAAACGAAAAACATGATTTAGCATCAAGTCAACGCGAAGTTGATGGCTTAGCTTCAAATCCATGCTAAACGAAAGATTTAGCTTCACATACTTGTGAATATAAGTGATATAGCTTCAAATGCAGGCGAAACAAACGAGTTAGCTTCAAACCCATGCGAAACACATGACTTAGCATCTAATCAATGCGAAGTAGAAGGCTAATCTTCGAATCCATGCGAAACAAATGATATAGCTTCAAATACTTGTGATATACATGATTTATTTTCAACAGCATGCGAAACAAACGAGTTAGATTCAAATCCATGCAAAACACATGATTTAGCTTCAAATCAATGCGAAATAGATGGATTATCTTCGAATCCATGAGAAACAAATGGTTGAACTTCAAATACTTGTGATATACATGATTTAGCTTCAACAGCATGCGAAACAAACGAGTTAGCTTCAAATCCATGCGAAACACATGATTTATCTTCAAATCAATGCTAAGTAGAAAGCTTAGCTTCAAATCCATGGGAATCAAATGGTTTAGCTTCAAATACTTGTGATATACATGATTTAGCTTCAACTGCTAGCGAAAAAACGAGTTAGCTTCAAATCCAAGCGAAACACATGATTTAGCCTCAAATCAATGCGAAGTAGAAGGCTTAGCTTCGAATAAATGCGAAGCAAATTGTTTAGCTTCATATACTTGTGATACACTTGATTTAGCTGCAACTGCTAGCGAAAAAACGAGTTAGCTTCAAATCCAAGCGAAACACTTGATTTAGCCTCAAATCAATGCGAAGTAGAAGGCTTAGCTTCGAATAAATGCGAAGCAAATTGTTTAGCTTCAAATACTTGTGGTACACTTGATTTAGCTTCAACAGCATGCGAAGCAAACGAGTTAGCATCAAATCCATGCGAACACATGATGTAGCTACAAATCAATGCGAATTAGAAGGGTTATCTTGGAATCCATGCGAAACAAATGGTTTAGCTTCAAATACTTGTGATATAGATGATTTAGCTTCAACAGCATTGGAAACAATCGAGTTAACTTCAAGTCCAAGCGAAAAACATGATTTATCATCAAGTCAACGCGAAGTTGACGGCTTAGCTTCAAATCCATGCGAAACGAATGATTTAGCTTCACATACTTGAGAATATAAATGATATAGCTTCAAATGCAGGTGAAACAAACGAGTTAGCTTCAAGTCCAAGCGAAAAACATGATTTATCATCAAGTCAACGCGAAGTTGACGGCTTAGCTTCAAATCCATGCGAAACGAATGATTTAGCTTCACATATTTGAAAATATAAGTGATATGGCTTCAAATGCAGGCGAAACAAACGAGTTAGCTTCAAACCCATGCGATGCACATGATTTAGCATCTAATCAGTGCGAAGTAGAAGGCTGATCTTCGAATCCATGCGAAGCAAATGGTTTAGCTTGAAATACTTGTGATATACATTATTTCGTTTCAACAGCATGCGAAACAAACGAGTTAGATTCAAATCCATGCGAAACACATGATGTAGCTTCAAATCAATGCGAAGTAGAAGGGTTACCTTCGAATCCATGCGAAACAAATGGTTTAGCCGCAAGTACTTGTGATGTACATGATTCAGCTTCAACTGCATGCGAAACAGACGAGTTAGCTTCAAATCCATGCGGAACACATGATTTAGATTAAAATCAATGCGAAGTAGAAGGCTTATCTTCGAATAAATGCGAAACAAATGATATAGCTTCAAATACTTGTGATATACATGATTTAGCTTCAACAGCATGTGAAACAAACGAGTTAGCTTCAAACCCATGCGAAACACATGATTTAGCATCTAATCAATGAGAAGTAGAATGCTGATCTTCGCAATCCATGCGAAGCAAATGGTTTAGCTTCAAATACTTGTGATACACTTGATTTAGCTTCAACTGCATGCGAGACAAACGAGTTAACTTCAAATCCATGAGAAACAAATGATTTAGCTTCAAATCAATGCGATGTGGAAGGCTAATCTTCGAATCCATGCGAAACAAATGGTTTAACTTCAAATACTTGTGATATACATGATTTAGCTTCAACAGCATGCGAAACAAACGAGTTAGCTTCAAGTCCAAGCGAAAAACATGATTTAGCATCTAATCAATGCGAAGTAGAAGGCTGATCTTCGAATCCATGCGAAGCAAATTGTTTAGCTCCAAATACTTGTGATACACTTGATTTAGCTTCAACAGCATGCGAAATAAACGAGTTAGCTTCAAATCCATGCGAAACACATGATTTAGCTTCAAATCAATGCGAATTAGATGGGTTATCTTCGATTCCATGCGATACAAATGGTTTAGCTTCAAATAATTGTGATATACATGATTTAGCTTCAACAGCATGCGAAACAAACGAGTTAGCTTCAAATCCATGCGAAACAAATGATTTAGCATCAAATCAATGAGAAGTAGAAGGCTGAGCTTCGAATCCATGCGAAGCAAATGGTTTAGGTTCAAATACTTGTGATATACATGATTTAGTTCCTACAGCATGCGAAACAAACGAGTTAGAATCAAATCCATGCGAAACAAATGATTTAGCTTCAAATCAATGCGAAGTAGAAGGCTTATCTTCGAATCCATGCGAAACAAATGGTTTAGCCGCAAATACTTGTGATATACATGATTCAGCTTCAACTGCATGCGAAACAAACGAGTCAGCTTTAAATCCATGCGGAACACATGATTTAGCTTCAAATCAATGCGAAGTGGAAGGCTTATCTTCGAATCCATGCGAAACGAATAATTTAGCTTCAAATACTTTTGATATACATGATTCAGATTCAACTGCCTGCGAAATAAACGAGTTAGCTTCAAATCCATGCGAAACACATGAATTAGCATCAAGTCAACGCGAAGTTGATGGCTTAGCTTCAAATCCATGCAAAACGAATGATTTAGCTTCACATACTTGATAATATAAGTGATATGGCTTTAAATGCAGGCGAAACAAACGAGTTAGCTTCAAACCCATGCGAAACACATGATTTAGCATCTAATCAATGCGAAGTAGAAGGCTGATCTTCGAATCCATGCGAAGCAAATGGTTTAGGTTCAAATACTTGTGATATACATGATTTAGTTCCTACAGCATGCGAAACAAACGAGTTAGAATCAAATCCATGCGAAACAAATGATTTAGCTTCAAATCAATGCGAAGTAGAAGGCTTATCTTCGAATCCATGCGAAACAAATGGTTTAGCCGCAAATACTTGTGATATACATGATTCAGCTTCAACTGCATGCGAAACAAACGAGTCAGCTTCAAATCCATGCGGAACACATGATTTAGATTCAAATCAATGCGAAGTGGAAGGCTTATCTTCGAATCCATGCGAAACGAATAATTTAGCTTCAAATACTTTTGATATACATGATTCAGATTCAACTGCCTGCGAAATAAACGAGTTAGCTTCAAATCCATGCGAAACACATGAATTAGCTTCAAATCAATGCGAGCTAGGAGGCTTATCTTCGAATCCATGCGAAACAATTGGATTAGCTTCATATACTTGTGATATACATGATTTAGCTTCAACAGCATTCGAGACAAACGAGTTAACTTCAAATCCATGCGAAACACATGATTTAGCATCTAATCAATGCGAAGTAGAAGGCTGATCTTCGAATCCATGCGAAGCAAATGGTTTAGCTTCAAATACTTGTGATATACATTATTTCGTTTCAACAGCATGCGAAACAAACGAGTTAGATTCAAATCCATGCGAAACACATGATGTAGCTTCAAATCAATGCGAAGTAGAAGGGGTACCTTCGAATCCATGCGAAACAAATGGTTTAGCCGCAAATACTTGTGATGTACATGATTCAGCTTCAACTGCATGCGAAACAGACGAGTTAGCTTCAAATCCATGCGGAACACATGATTTAGCTTCAAATGAATGCGAAGTGGAAGGCTTATCTTCGAATCCATGCGAAACAAATGGTTTAGCTTCAAATACTTGTGATATACATGACTTAGCTTCAACAGCATGCGAAACAAACGAGTTAGCTTCAAATCCATGCGAAACACATGATTTAGCTTCAAATCAATGCGAAGTAGAAGGCTTATCTTCGAATCCATGCGAAACAAATGGTTTAGCTTCAAATACTTGTGATATACATGATTTAGCTTCAACTGCATGCGAAACAAACGAGTTAGCTTCAAATCCATGCGAAACAAATGACTTAGCAGCAAATCAATGCGAAGTAGAAGGCTGACCTTCGAATCCATGCGAAGCAAATGGTTTAGCTTCAAATACTTGTGATATACATGATTTAGCTTCAACAGCATGCGAAGCAAACAAGTTATCTTCAAATCCAAGCGAAACACATGATTTATCTTCAAATCAATGCTAAGTAGAAAGCTTAGCTTCAAATCCATGGGAATCAAATGGTTTAGCTTCAAATACTTGTGATATACATGATTTAGCTTCAACTGCTAGCGAAAAAACGAGTTAACTTCAAATCCAAGCGAAACACATGATTTAGCCTCAAATCAATGCGAAGTAGAAGGCTTAGCTTCGAATAAATGCGAAGCAAATTGTTTAGCTTCAAATACTTGTGATACACTTGATTTAGCTTCAACAGCATGCGAAACAAACGAGTTAGCTTCAAATCCATGCGAAACACATGATTTAGCTTCAAATCAATGCGAAGTAGAAGGGTTATCTTCGAATCCATGCGAAACAAATGGTTTAGCTGCAAATACTTGTGATATACATGATATAGCTTCAACTGCATACGAAAAAAAGAGTTTGCTTCAAATCCATGCGAAACACATGATTTAGATTAAAATCAATGCGAAGTAGAAGGCTTATCTTCGAATAAATGCGAAACAAATGATATAGCTTCAAATACTTGTGATATACATGATTTAGCTTCAACAGCATGCGAAACAAACGAGTTAGAATCAAATCCATGCGAAACAAATGATTTAGCTTCAAATCAATGCGAAGTAGAAGGCTTATCTTCGAATCCATGCGAAACAAATGGATTATCTTCAAATACTTGTGATATACATGATTTAGCTTCAACAGCATGCGAAACAAACGAGTTAGCTTCAAATCCATGCGAAACACATGATTTAGCTTCAAATCAATGCGAAATATATGGATTATCTTCGAATCCATGAGAAACAAATGGTTTAACTTCAAATACTTGTGATATACATGATTTAGCTTCAACAGCATGCGAAGCAAACGAGTTAGTTTCTAGTCCAAGCGAAAAACATGATTTAGCATCAAGTCAACGCGAAGTTGATGGCTTAGCTTCAAATCCATGCGAAACAAATGATACAGCTTCAAATACTTGTGATATACATGATTTATTTTCAACAGCATGCGAAACAAACGAGTTAGATTCAAATCCATGCAAAACACATGATTTAGCTTCAAATCAATGCGAAATAGATGGATTATCTTCGAATCCATGAGAAACAAATGGTTGAACTTCAAATACTTGTGATATACATGATTTAGCTTCAACAGCATGCGAAACAAACGAGTTAGCTTCAAATCCATGCGAAACACATGATTTAGCTTCAAATCAATGCGAAGTAGAAGGGTTATCTTCGAATCCATGCGAAACAAATGGTTTAGCTGCAAATATTTGAGATATACATGATTTAGCTTCAACTGCATGCGAAACAAACGAGTTAACTTCAAATCCATGCGAAACACATGAGTTAGCTTCAAATCAATGCGAAGTGCAAGGCTTATCTTCGAATCCATGCGAAGCAAATGGTTTAGCTTCAAATACTTGTGATATAAATGATTTAGTTTCAACAGCATGCGAAACAAACGAGTTAGATTCAAATTCATGCTAAACACATGATTTAGCTTCAAATCACTGCGAAATAGATGGATTATCTTCGAATCCATGAGAAACAAATGGTTTAACTTCAAATACTTGTGATATACATGATTTAGCTTCAACAGCATGCGAAGCAAACGAGTTATCTTCAAATCCAAGCGAAACACATGATTTATCTTCAAATCAATGCTAAGTAGAAAACTTAGCTCCAAATCCATGGGAATCAAATGGTTTAGCTTCAAATACTTGTGATATACATGATTCAGCTTCAACTGCATGCGAAACAAACGAGTTAGCTTCAAATCCATGCGAAACACATGATTTAGATTAAAATCAATGCGAAGTAAAAGGCTTATGTTCGAATAAATGCGAAACAAATGATATAGCTTCAAATACTTGTGATATACATGATTTAGTTCCAACAGCATGCGAAACAAACGAGTTAGCTTCAAATCCATGCGAAACACATGATTTAGCTTCAAATCAATGCGAATTAGAAGGGTTATCTTCGAATCCGTGCGAAACATATGATATAGCTTCAAATACTTGTGATATACATGATTTATCTTCAACAGCATGCGAAACAAACGAGTTAGCTTCAAATCCATGCGAAACACATGATTTAGCTTCAAATGAATGCGAAGTAGGAGGCATATCTTCGATTCCTTGCGATACAAATGGTTTAGCTTCAAATACTTGTGATATACATGATTTAGCTTCAACAGCATGCGAAACAAACGAGTTAGCTTCAAATCCATGCGAAACACATGATTTAGATTAAAATCAATGCGAAGTAGAAGACTTATCTTCGAATAAATGCGAAACAAATGATATAGCTTCAAATACTTGTGATATACATGATTTAGTTCCAACAGCATGCGAAACAAACGAGTTAGAATCAAATCCATGCGAAACAAATGATTTAGCTTCAAATCAATGCGAAGTAGAAGGCTTATCTTCGAATACATGCGAAACAAATGGATTATCCTCAAATACTTGTGATATACATGATTTAGCTTCAACAGCATGCGAAACAAACGAGTTAGCTTCAAATCCATGCGAAACACATGATTTAGCTTCAAATCAATGCGAAGTAGAAGGGTTATCTTCGAATCCGTGCGAAACAAATTGTTTAACTTCAAATACTTGTGATATACATGATTTAGCTTCAACTGCATGCGAAACAAACGAGTTAACTACAAATCCATGCGAAACACATGAGTTAGCTTCAAATCAATGCGAAGTGCAAGGCTTATCTTCAAATCCATGCGAAGCAAATGGTTTAGCTTCAAATACTTGTGATATAAATGATTTAGTTTCAACAGCATGCGAAACAAACGAGTTAGATTCAAATTCATGCTAAACACATGATTTAGCTTCAAATCACTGCGAAATAGATGGATTATCTTCGAATCCATGAGAAACAAATGGTTTAACTTCAAATACTTGTGATATACATGATTTAGCTTCAACAGCATGCGAAGCAAACGAGTTATCTTCAAATCCAAGCGAAACACATGATTTATCTTCAAATCAATGCTAAGTAGAAAACTTAGCTCCAAATCCATGGGAATCAAATGGTTTAGCTTCAAATACTTGTGATATACATGATTCAGCTTCAACTGCATGCGAAACAAACGAGTTAGCTTCAAATCCATGCGAAACACATGATTTAGATTAAAATCAATGCGAAGTAGAAGGCTTATGTTCGAATAAATGCGAAACAAATGATATAGCTTCAAATACTTGTGATATACATGATTTAGTTCCAACAGCATGCGAAACAAACGAGTTAGCTTCAAATCCATGCGAAACACATGAATTAGCTTCAAATCAATACGAATTAGAAGGGTTATCTTGGAATCCATGCGAAACGTATGATATAGCTTCAAATACTTGTGATATACATGATTTAGTTTCAACCGCATGCGAAACAAATGAGTTAGCTTCAAATCCAAGCGAAACACATGATTTAGCCTCAAATCAATGCGAAGTAGAAGGCTTAGCTTCGAATAAATGCGGCACAAATGGATTACCTTGATATACCTGTGATATACATGATTTAGCTTCAACTACAAACAAAACAAACGAGTTAGCTTCAAATCCATGCGAAGCATATGATTTAACTTCAAATCAATGCGAAGTAGAAGGCTGATATTCGAATCCATGCGAAACAAATGGTTTAGCTTCAAATACTTGTGATACACTTGATTTAGCTTCAACAGCATGCGAAGCAAACGAGTTATCTTCAAATCCAAGCGAAACACATGATTTATCTTCAAATCAATGCTAAGTAGAAAGCTTAGCTTCAAATCCATGGGAATCAAATGGTTTAGCTTCAAATACTTGTGATATACATGATTCAGCTTCAACTGCATGCGAAACAAACGAGTTAGTTTCAAGTCCAAACGAAAAACATGATTTAGCATCAAGTCAACGCGAAGTTGATGGCTTAGCTTCAAATCCATGCTAAACGAAAGATTTAGCTTCACATACTTGTGAATATAAGTGATATAGCTTCAAATGCAGGCGAAACAAACGAGTTAGCTTCAAACCCATGCGAAACACATGACTTAGCATCTAATCAATGCGAAGTAGAAGGCTAATCTTCGAATCCATGCGAAACAAATGATATAGCTTCAAATACTTGTGATATACATGATTTATTTTCAACAGCATGCGAAACAAACGAGTTAGATTCAAATCCATGCAAAACACATGATTTAGCTTCAAATCAATGCGAAATAGATGGATTATCTTCGAATCCATGAGAAACAAATGGTTGAACTTCAAATACTTGTGATATACATGATTTAGCTTCAACAGCATGCGAAACAAACGAGTTAGCTTCAAATCCATGCGAAACACATGATTTATCTTCAAATCAATGCTAAGTAGAAAGCTTAGCTTCAAATCCATGGGAATCAAATGGTTTAGCTTCAAATACTTGTGATATACATGATTCAGCTTCAACTGCATGCGAAACAAACGAGTTAGCTTCAAATCCATGCGAAACACATGATTTAGATTAAAATCAATGCGAAGTAGAAGGCTTATGTTCGAATAAATGCGAAACAAATGATATAGCTTCAAATACTTGTGATATACATGATTTAGTTCCAACAGCATGCGAAACAAACGAGTTAGCTTCAAATCCATGCGAAACACATGATTTAGCTTCAAATCAATGCGAATTAGAAGGGTTATCTTCGAATCCGTGCGAAACATATGATATAGCTTCAAATACTTGTGATATACATGATTTATCTTCAACAGCATGCGAAACAAACGAGTTAGCTTCAAATCCATGCGAAACACATGATTTAGCTTCAAATGAATGCGAAGTAGGAGGCATATCTTCGATTCCTTGCGATACAAATGGTTTAGCTTCAAATACTTGTGATATACTTGATTTAGCTTCAACAGCATGCGAAACAAACGAGTTAGCTTCAAATCCATGCGAAACACATGATTTAGATTAAAATCAATGCGAAGTAGAAGGCTTATCTTCGAATAAATGCGAAACAAATGATATAGCTTCAAATACTTGTGATATACATGATTTAGTTCCAACAGCATGCGAAACAAACGAGTTAGAATCAAATCCATGCGAAACAAATGATTTAGCTTCAAATCAATGCGAAGTAGAAGGCTTATCTTCGAATACATGCGAAACAAATGGATTATCTTCAAATACTTGTGATATACATGATTTAGCTTCAACAGCATGCGAAACAAACGAGTTAGCTTCAAATCCATGCGAAACACATGATTTAGCTTCAAATCAATGCGAAGTAGAAGGGTTATCTTCGAATCCGTGCGAAACAAATTGTTTAACTTCAAATACTTGTGATATACATGATTTAGCTTCAACTGCATGCGAAACAAACGAGTTAACTACAAATCCATGCGAAACACATGAGTTAGCTTCAAATCAATGCGAAGTGCAAGGCTTATCTTCGAATCCATGCGAAGCAAATGGTTTAGCTTCAAATACTTGTGATATAAATGATTTAGTTTCAACAGCATGCGAAACAAACGAGTTAGATTCAAATTCATGCTAAACACATGATTTAGCTTCAAATCAATGCGAAATAGTTGGATTATCTTCGAATCCATGAGAAACAAATGGTTTAACTTCAAATACTTGTGATATACATGATTTAGCTTCAACTGCATGCGAAGCAAACGAGTTATCTTCAAATCCAAGCGAAACACATGATTTATCTTCAAATCAATGCTAAGTAGAAAGCTTAGCTTCAAATCCATGGGAATCAAATGGTTTAGCTTCAAATACTTGTGATATACATGATTCAGCTTCAACTGCATGCGAAACAAACGAGTTAGTTTCAAGTCCAAACGAAAAACATGATTTAGCATCAAGTCAACGCGAAGTTGATGGCTTAGCTTCAAATCCATGCTAAACGAAAGATTTAGCTTCACATACTTGTGAATATAAGTGATATAGCTTCAAATGCAGGCGAAACAAACGAGTTAGCTTCAAACCCATGCGAAACACATGACTTAGCATCTAATCAATGCGAAGTAGAAGGCTAATCTTCGAATCCATGCGAAACAAATGATATAGCTTCAAATACTTGTGATATACATGATTTATTTTCAACAGCATGCGAAACAAACGAGTTAGATTCAAATCCATGCAAAACACATGATTTAGCTTCAAATCAATGCGAAATAGATGGATTATCTTCGAATCCATGAGAAACAAATGGTTGAACTTCAAATACTTGTGATATACATGATTTAGTTTCAACAGCATGCGAAACAAACGAGTTAGCTTCAAATCCATGCGAAACACATGATTTATCTTCAAATCAATGCTAAGTAGAAAGCTTAGCTTCAAATCCATGGGAATCAAATGGTTTAGCTTCAAATACTTGTGATATACATGATTCAGCTTCAACTGCATGCGAAACAAACGAGTCAGTTTCAAGTCCAAACGAAAAACATGATTTAGCATCAAGTCAACGCGAAGTTGATGGCTTAGCTTCAAATCCATGCTAAACGAAAGATTTAGCTTCACATACTTGTGAATATAAGTGATATAGCTTCAAATGCAGGCGAAACAAACGAGTTAGCTTCAAACCCATGCGAAACACATGACTTAGCATCTAATCAATGCGAAGTAGAAAGCTGACCTTCGAATCCATGCGAAGCAAATGGTTTAGCTTCAAATACTTGTGATACACTTGATTTAGCTTCAACTGCATGCGAGACAAACGAGTTAACTTCAAATCCATGCGAAACAAATGATTTAGCTTCAAATCAATGCGATGTGGAAGGCTAATCTTCGAATCCATGCGAAACAAATGGTTTAGCTTCAAATACTTGTGATATACATGATTTAGCTTCAACAGCATGCGAAACAAACGAGTTAGATTCAAATCCAAGCAAAACACGTGATTTAGCTTCAAATCAATGCGAAATAGATGGATTATCTTCGAATCCATGGGAATCAAATGGTTTAGCTTCAAATACTTGTGATATACATGATTCAGCTTCAACTGCATGCGAAACAAACGAATTAGCTTCAAATCCATGCGAAACACATGATTTAGATTAAAATCAATGCGAAGTAGAAGGCTTATCTTCGAATAAATGCGAAACAAATGATATAGCTTCAAATACTTGTGATATACATGATTTAGTTCAAACAGCATGCGAAACAAACGAGTTAGTTTCAAGTCCAAACGAAAAACATGATTTAGCATCAAGTCAACGCGAAGTTGATGGCTTAGCTTCAAATCCATGCGAAACGAAAGATTTAGCTTCACATACTTGTGAATATAAGTGATATAGCTTCAAATGCAGGCGAAACAAACGAGTTAGCTTCAAATCCATGCGAAACACATGAATTAGCATCAAGTCAACGCGAAGTTGATGGCTTAGCTTCAAATCCATGCAAAACGAATGATTTAGCTTCACATACTTGATAATATAAGTGATATGGCTTTAAATGCAGGCGAAACAAACGAGTTAGCTTCAAACCCATGCGAAACACATGATTTAGCATCTAATCAATGCGAAGTAGAAGGCTGATCTTCGAATCCATGCGAAGCAAATGGTTTAGCTTCAAATACTTGTGATATACATGATTTAGTTTCAACAGCATGCGAAACAAACGAGTTAGATTCAAATCCATGCGAAACACATGATGTAGCTTCAAATCAATGCGAAGTAGAAGGGTTACCTTCGAATCCATGCGAAACAAATGGTTTAGCCGCAAATACTTGTGATGTACATGATTCAGCTTCAACTGCATGCGAGACAAACGAGTTAACTTCAAATCCATGCGAAACACATGATTTAGCATCTAATCAATGCGAAGTAGAAGGCTGATCTTCGAATCCATGCGAAGCAAATGGTTTAGCTTCAAATACTTGTGATATACATTATTTCGTTTCAACAGCATTCGAAACAAACGAGTTAGATTCAAATCCATGCGAAACACATGATGTAGCTTCAAATCAATGCGAAGTAGAAGGCTTATCTTCGAATCCGTGCGAAACAAATGGTTTAGCTTCAAATACTTGTGATATACATGATTTAGCTTCAACAGCATGCGAAGCAAACAAGTTATCTTCAAATCCAAGCGAAACACATGATTTATCTTCAAATCAATGCTAAGTAGAAAGCTTAGCTTCAAATCCATGGGAATCAAATGGTTTAGCTTCAAATACTTGTGATATACATGATTTAGCTTCAACTGCTAGCGAAAAAACGAGTTAGCTTCAAATCCAAGCGAAACACATGATTTAGCCTCAAATCAATGCGAAGTAGAAGGCTTAGCTTCGAATAAATGCGAAGCAAATTGTTTAGCTTCATATACTTGTGATACACTTGATTTAGCTGCAACTGCTAGCGAAAAAACGAGTTAGCTTCAAATCCAAGCGAAACACATGATTTAGCCTCAAATCAATGCGAAGTAGAAGGCTTAGCTTCGAATAAATGCGAAGCAAATTGTTTAGCTTCAAATACTTGTGGTACACTTGATTTAGCTTCAACAGCATGCGAAGCAAACGAGTTAGCATCAAATCCATGCGAACACATGATGTAGCTACAAATCAATGCGAATTAGAAGGGTTATCTTGGAATCCATGCGAAACAAATGGTTTAGCTTCAAATACTTGTGATATAGATGATTTAGCTTCAACAGCATTGGAAACAAACGAGTTAACTTCAAGTCCAAGCGAAAAACATGATTTATCATCAAGTCAACGCGAAGTTGACGGCTTAGCTTCAAATCCATGCGAAACGAATGATTTAGCTTCACATACTTGAGAATATAAATGATATAGCTTCAAATGCAGGTGAAACAAACGAGTTAGCTTCAAGTCCAAGCGAAAAACATGATTTATCATCAAGTCAACGCGAAGTTGACGGCTTAGCTTCAAATCCATGCGAAACGAATGATTTAGCTTCACATATTTGAAAATATAAGTGATATGGCTTCAAATGCAGGCGAAACAAACGAGTTAGCTTCAAACCCATGCGATGCACATGATTTAGCATCTAATCAGTGCGAAGTAGAAGGCTGATCTTCGAATCCATGCGAAGCAAATGGTTTAGCTTGAAATACTTGTGATATACATTATTTCGTTTCAACAGCATGCGAAACAAACGAGTTAGATTCAAATCCATGCGAAACACATGATGTAGCTTCAAATCAATGCGAATTAGAAGGGTTACCTTCGAATCCATGCGAAACAAATGGTTTAGCCGCAAATACTTGTGATGTACATGATTCAGCTTCAACTGCATGCGAAACAGACGAGTTAGCTTCAAATCCATGCGGAACACATGATTTAGATTAAAATCAATGCGAAGTAGAAGGCTTATCTTCGAATAAATGCGAAACAAATGATATAGCTTCAAATACTTGTGATATACATGATTTAGCTTCAACAGCATGTGAAACAAACGAGTTAGCTTCAAACCCATGCGAAACACATGATTTAGCATCTAATCAATGAGAAGTAGAGTGCTGATCTTCGCAATCCATGCGAAGCAAATGGTTTAGCTTCAAATACTTGTGATACACTTGATTTAGCTTCAACTGCATGCGAGACAAACGAGTTAACTTCAAATCCATGCGAAACAAATGATTTAGCTTCAAATCAATGCGATGTGGAAGGCTAATCTTCGAATCCATGCGAAACAAATGGTTTAACTTCAAATACTTGTGATATACATGATTTAGCTTCAACAGCATGCGAAACAAACGAGTTAGCTTCAAGTCCAAGCGAAAAACATGATTTAGCATCTAATCAATGCGAAGTAGAAGGCTGATCTTCGAATCCATGCGAAGCAAATTGTTTAGCTCCAAATACTTGTGATACACTTGATTTAGCTTCAACAGCATGCGAAATAAACGAGTTAGCTTCAAATCCATGCGAAACACATGATTTAGCTTCAAATCAATGCGAATTAGAAGGGTTATCTTCGATTCCATGCGATACAAATGGTTTAGCTTCAAATAATTGTGATATACATGATTTAGCTTCAACAGCATGCGAAACAAACGAGTTAGCTTCAAATCCATGCGAAACAAATGATTTAGCATCAAATCAATGAGAAGTAGAAGGCTGAGCTTCGAATCCATGCGAAGCAAATGGTTTAGGTTCAAATACTTGTGATATACATGATTTAGTTCCTACAGCATGCGAAACAAACGAGTTAGAATCAAATCCATGCGAAACAAATGATTTAGCTTCAAATCAATGCGAAGTAGAAGGCTTATCTTCGAATCCATGCGAAACAAATGGTTTAGCCGCAAATACTTGTGATATACATGATTCAGCTTCAACTGCATGCGAAACAAACGAGTCAGCTTTAAATCCATGCGGAACACATGATTTAGCTTCAAATCAATGCGAAGTGGAAGGCTTATCTTCGAATCCATGCGAAACGAATAATTTAGCTTCAAATACTTTTGATATACATGATTCAGATTCAACTGCCTGCGAAATAAACGAGTTAGCTTCAAATCCATGCGAAACACATGAATTAGCATCAAGTCAACGCGAAGTTGATGGCTTAGCTTCAAATCCATGCAAAACGAATGATTTAGCTTCACATACTTGATAATATAAGTGATATGGCTTTAAATGCAGGCGAAACAAACGAGTTAGCTTCAAACCCATGCGAAACACATGATTTAGCATCTAATCAATGCGAAGTAGAAGGCTGATCTTCGAATCCATGCGAAGCAAATGGTTTAGGTTCAAATACTTGTGATATACATGATTTAGTTCCTACAGCATGCGAAACAAACGAGTTAGAATCAAATCCATGCGAAACAAATGATTTAGCTTCAAATCAATGCGAAGTAGAAGGCTTATCTTCGAATCCATGCGAAACAAATGGTTTAGCCGCAAATACTTGTGATATACATGATTCAGCTTCAACTGCATGCGAAACAAACGAGTCAGCTTCAAATCCATGCGGAACACATGATTTAGCTTCAAATCAATGCGAAGTGGAAGGCTTATCTTCGAATCCATGCGAAACGAATAATTTAGCTTCAAATACTTTTGATATACATGATTCAGATTCAACTGCCTGCGAAATAAACGAGTTAGCTTCAAATCCATGCGAAACACATGAATTAGCTTCAAATCAATGCGAGCTAGGAGGCTTATCTTCGAATCCATGCGAAACAATTGGATTAGCTTCATATACTTGTGATATACATGATTTAGCTTCAACAGCATTCGAGACAAACGAGTTAACTTCAAATCCATGCGAAACACATGATTTAGCATCTAATCAATGCGAAGTAGAAGGCTGATCTTCGAATCCATGCGAAGCAAATGGTTTAGCTTCAAATACTTGTGATATACATTATTTCGTTTCAACAGCATGCGAAACAAACGAGTTAGATTCAAATCCATGCGAAACACATGATGTAGCTTCAAATCAATGCGAAGTAGAAGGGGTACCTTCGAATCCATGCGAAACAAATGGTTTAGCCGCAAATACTTGTGATGTACATGATTCAGCTTCAACTGCATGCGAAACAGACGAGTTAGCTTCAAATCCATGCGGAACACATGATTTAGCTTCAAATCAATGCGAAGTGGAAGGCTTATCTTCGAATCCATGCGAAACGAATAATTTAGCTTCAAATACTTTTGATATACATGATTCAGATTCAACTGCCTGCGAAATAAACGAGTTAGCTTCAAATCCATGCGAAACACATGAATTAGCTTCAAATCAATGCGAGCTAGGAGGCTTATCTTCGAATCCATGCGAAACAATTGGATTAGCTTCATATACTTGTGATATACATGATTTAGCTTCAACAGCATTCGAGACAAACGAGTTAACTTCAAATCCATGCGAAACACATGATTTAGCATCTAATCAATGCGAAGTAGAAGGCTGATCTTCGAATCCATGCGAAGCAAATGGTTTAGCTTCAAATACTTGTGATATACATTATTTCGTTTCAACAGCATGCGAAACAAACGAGTTAGATTCAAATCCATGCGAAACACATGATGTAGCTTCAAATCAATGCGAAGTAGAAGGGGTACCTTCGAATCCATGCGAAACAAATGGTTTAGCCGCAAATACTTGTGATGTACATGATTCAGCTTCAACTGCATGCGAAACAGACGAGTTAGCTTCAAATCCATGCGGAACACATGATTTAGCTTCAAATGAATGCGAAGTGGAAGGCTTATCTTCGAATCCATGCGAAACAAATGGTTTAGCTTCAAATACTTGTGATATACATGACTTAGCTTCAACAGCATGCGAAACAAACGAGTTAGCTTCAAATCCATGCGAAACACATGATTTAGCTTCAAATCAATGCGAAGTAGAAGGCTTATCTTCGAATCCATGCGAAACAAATGGTTTAGCTTCAAATACTTGTGATATACATGATTTAGCTTCAACTGCATGCGAAACAAACGAGTTAGCTTCAAATCCATGCGAAACAAATGACTTAGCAGCAAATCAATGCGAAGTAGAAGGCTGACCTTCGAATCCATGCGAAGCAAATGGTTTAGCTTCAACTACTTGTGATATACATGATTTAGCTTCAACAGCATGCGAAGCAAACAAGTTATCTTCAAATCCAAGCGAAACACATGATTTATCTTCAAATCAATGCTAAGTAGAAAGCTTAGCTTCAAATCCATGGGAATCAAATGGTTTAGCTTCAAATACTTGTGATATACATGATTTAGCTTCAACTGCTAGCGAAAAAACGAGTTAACTTCAAATCCAAGCGAAACACATGATTTAGCCTCAAATCAATGCGAAGTAGAAGGCTTAGCTTCGAATAAATGCGAAGCAAATTGTTTAGCTTCAAATACTTGTGATACACTTGATTTAGCTTCAACAGCATGCGAAACAAACGAGTTAGCTTCAAATCCATGCGAAACACATGATTTAGCTTCAAATCAATGCGAAGTAGAAGGGTTATCTTCGAATCCATGCGAAACAAATGGTTTAGCTGCAAATACTTGTGATATACATGATATAGCTTCAACTGCATACGAAAAAAAGAGTTTGCTTCAAATCCATGCGAAACACATGATTTAGATTAAAATCAATGCGAAGTAGAAGGCTTATCTTCGAATAAATGCGAAACAAATGATATAGCTTCAAATACTTGTGATATACATGATTTAGCTTCAACAGCATGCGAAACAAACGAGTTAGAATCAAATCCATGCGAAACAAATGATTTAGCTTCAAATCAATGCGAAGTAGAAGGCTTATCTTCGAATCCATGCGAAACAAATGGATTATCTTCAAATACTTGTGATATACATGATTTAGCTTCAACAGCATGCGAAACAAACGAGTTAGCTTCAAATCCATGCGAAACACATGATTTAGCTTCAAATCATTGCGAAGTAGAAGGGTTATCTTCGAATCCATGCGAAACAAATGGTTTAGCTGCAAATATTTGTGATATACATGATTTAGCTTCAACTGCATGCGAAACAAACGAGTTAACTTCAAATCCATGCGAAACACATGAGTTACCTTCAAATCAATGCGAAGTGCAAGGCTTATCTTCGAATCCATGCGAAGCAAATGGTTTAGCTTCAAATACTTGTGATATAAATGATTTAGTTTCAACAGCATGCGAAACAAACGAGTTAGATTCAAATTCATGCTAAACACATGATTTAGCTTCAAATCAATGCGAAATATATGGATTATCTTCGAATCCATGAGAAACAAATGGTTTAACTTCAAATACTTGTGATATACATGATTTAGCTTCAACAGCATGCGAAGCAAACGAGTTAGTTTCTAGTCCAAACGAAAAACATGATTTAGCATCAAGTCAACGCGAAGTTGATGGCTTAGCTTCAAATACATGCGAAACGAAAGATTTAGCTTCACATACTTGTGAATATAAGTGATATAGCTTCAAATGCAGGCGAAACAAACGAGTTAGCTTCAAACCCATGCGAAACACATGACTTAGCATCTAATCAATGCGAAGTAGAAGGATGATCTTCGAATCCATGCGAAGCAAATTGTTTAGCTTCAAATACTTGTGATACACTTGATTTAGCTTCAACAGCATGCGAAGCAAACGAGTTATCATCAAATCCAAGCGAAACACATGATTTATCTTCATATCAATGCTAAGTAGAAAGCTTAGCTTCAAATCCATGGGAATCAAATGGTTTAGCTTCAAATACTTGTGATATACATGATTTAGCTTCAACTGCTAGCGAAAAAACGAGTTAGCTTCAAACCCATGCGAAACACATGATTTAGCATCTAATCAATGCGAAGTAGAAGGCTGATCTTCGAATCCATGCGAAGCAAATTGTTTAGCTCCAAATACTTGTGATACACTTGATTTAGCTTCAACAGCATGCGAAATAAACGAGTTAGCTTCAAATCCATGCGAAACACATGATTTATCTTCAAATCAATGCTAAGTAGAAAGCTTAGCTTCAAATCCATCGGAATCAAATGGTTTAGCTTCAAATACTTGTGATATACATGATTTAGCTTCAACTGCTAGCGAAAAAACGAGTTAGCTTCAAATCCAAGCGAAACACACGATTTAGCCTCAAATCAATGCGAAGTTGAAGGCTTAGCTTCGAATAAATGCGAAGCAAATTGTTTAGCTTCAAATACTTGTGATACACTTGATTTAGCTGCAACTGCTAGCGAAAAAACGAGTTAGCTTCAAATCCAAGCGAAACACATGATTTAGCCTCAAATCAATGCGAAGTAGAAGGCTTAGCTTCGAATAAATGCGAAGCAAATTGTTTAGCTTCAAATACTTGTGGTACACTTGATTTAGCTTCAACAGCATGCGAAGCAAACAAGTTAGCATCAAATCCATGCGAACACATGATTTAGCTACAAATCAATGCGAATTAGAAGGGTTATCTTGGAATCCATGCGAAACAAATGGTTTAGCTTCAAATACTTGTGATATACATGATTTAGCTTCAACAGCATTGGAAACAAACGAGTTAACTTCAAGTCCAAGCGAAAAACATGATTTATCATCAAGTCAACGCGAAGTTGACGGCTTAGCTTCAAATCCATGCGAAACGAATGATTTAGCTTCACATACTTGAGAATATAAATGATATAGCTTCAAATGCAGGTGAAACAAACGAGTTAGCTTCAAGTCCAAGCGAAAAACATGATTTATCATCAAGTCAACGCGAAGTTGACGGCTTAGCTTCAAATCCATGCGAAACGAATGATTTAGCTTCACATATTTGAAAATATAAGTGATATGGCTTCAAATGCAGGCGAAACAAACGAGTTAGCTTCAAACCCATGCGATGCACATGATTTAGCATCTAATCAATGCGAAGTAGAAGGCTGATCTTCGAATCCATGCGAAGCAAATGGTTTAGCTTCAAATACTTGTGATATACATTATTTCGTTTCAACAGCATGCGAAACAAACGAGTTAGATTCAAATCCATGCGAAACACATGATGTAGCTTCAAATCAATGCGAAGTAGAAGGGTTACCTTCGAATCCATGCGAAACAAATGGTTTAGCCGCAAATACTTGTGATGTACATGATTCAGCTTCAACTGCATGCGAAACAGACGAGTTAGCTTCAAATCCATGCGGAACACATGATTTAGATTAAAATCAATGCGAAGTAGAAGGCTTATCTTCGAATAAATGCGAAACAAATGATATAGCTTCAAATACTTGTGATATACATGATTTAGCTTCAACAGCATGTGAAACAAACGAGTTAGCTTCAAACCCATGCGAAACACATGATTTAGCATCTAATCAATGAGAAGTAGAATGCTGATCTTCGCAATCCATGCGAAGCAAATGGTTTAGCTTCAAATACTTGTGATATACATGATTTAGCTTCAACAGCATGCGAAGCAAACAAGTTATCTTCAAATCCAAGCGAAACACATGATTTATCTTCAAATCAATGCTAAGTAGAAAGCTTAGCTTCAAATCCATGGGAATCAAATGGTTTAGCTTCAAATACTTGTGATATACATGATTTAGCTTCAACTGCTAGCGAAAAAACGAGTTAGCTTCAAATCCAAGCGAAACACATGATTTAGCCTCAAATCAATGCGAAGTAGAAGGCTTAGCTTCGAATAAATGCGAAGCAAATTGTTTAGCTTCATATACTTGTGATACACTTGATTTAGCTGCAACTGCTAGCGAAAAAACGAGTTAGCTTCAAATCCAAGCGAAACACATGATTTAGCCTCAAATCAATGCGAAGTAGAAGGCTTAGCTTCGAATAAATGCGAAGCAAATTGTTTAGCTTCAAATACTTGTGGTACACTTGATTTAGCTTCAACAGCATGCGAAGCAAACGAGTTAGCATCAAATCCATGCGAACACATGATGTAGCTACAAATCAATGCGAATTAGAAGGGTTATCTTGGAATCCATGCGAAACAAATGGTTTAGCTTCAAATACTTGTGATATAGATGATTTAGCTTCAACAGCATTGGAAACAAACGAGTTAACTTCAAGTCCAAGCGAAAAACATGATTTATCATCAAGTCAACGCGAAGTTGACGGCTTAGCTTCAAATCCATGCGAAACGAATGATTTAGCTTCACATACTTGAGAATATAAATGATATAGCTTCAAATGCAGGTGAAACAAACGAGTTAGCTTCAAGTCCAAGCGAAAAACATGATTTATCATCAAGTCAACGCGAAGTTGACGGCTTAGCTTCAAATCCATGCGAAACGAATGATTTAGCTTCACATATTTGAAAATATAAGTGATATGGCTTCAAATGCAGGCGAAACAAACGAGTTAGCTTCAAACCCATGCGATGCACATGATTTAGCATCTAATCAGTGCGAAGTAGAAGGCTGATCTTCGAATCCATGCGAAGCAAATGGTTTAGCTTGAAATACTTGTGATATACATTATTTCGTTTCAACAGCATGCGAAACAAACGAGTTAGATTCAAATCCATGCGAAACACATGATGTAGCTTCAAATCAATGCGAATTAGAAGGGTTACCTTCGAATCCATGCGAAACAAATGGTTTAGCCGCAAATACTTGTGATGTACATGATTCAGCTTCAACTGCATGCGAAACAGACGAGTTAGCTTCAAATCCATGCGGAACACATGATTTAGATTAAAATCAATGCGAAGTAGAAGGCTTATCTTCGAATAAATGCGAAACAAATGATATAGCTTCAAATACTTGTGATATACATGATTTAGCTTCAACAGCATGTGAAACAAACGAGTTAGCTTCAAACCCATGCGAAACACATGATTTAGCATCTAATCAATGAGAAGTAGAGTGCTGATCTTCGCAATCCATGCGAAGCAAATGGTTTAGCTTCAAATACTTGTGATACACTTGATTTAGCTTCAACTGCATGCGAGACAAACGAGTTAACTTCAAATCCATGCGAAACAAATGATTTAGCTTCAAATCAATGCGATGTGGAAGGCTAATCTTCGAATCCATGCGAAACAAATGGTTTAACTTCAAATACTTGTGATATACATGATTTAGCTTCAACAGCATGCGAAACAAACGAGTTAGCTTCAAGTCCAAGCGAAAAACATGATTTAGCATCTAATCAATGCGAAGTAGAAGGCTGATCTTCGAATCCATGCGAAGCAAATTGTTTAGCTCCAAATACTTGTGATACACTTGATTTAGCTTCAACAGCATGCGAAATAAACGAGTTAGCTTCAAATCCATGCGAAACACATGATTTAGCTTCAAATCAATGCGAATTAGAAGGGTTATCTTCGATTCCATGCGATACAAATGGTTTAGCTTCAAATAATTGTGATATACATGATTTAGCTTCAACAGCATGCGAAACAAACGAGTTAGCTTCAAATCCATGCGAAACAAATGATTTAGCATCAAATCAATGAGAAGTAGAAGGCTGAGCTTCGAATCCATGCGAAGCAAATGGTTTAGGTTCAAATACTTGTGATATACATGATTTAGTTCCTACAGCATGCGAAACAAACGAGTTAGAATCAAATCCATGCGAAACAAATGATTTAGCTTCAAATCAATGCGAAGTAGAAGGCTTATCTTCGAATCCATGCGAAACAAATGGTTTAGCCGCAAATACTTGTGATATACATGATTCAGCTTCAACTGCATGCGAAACAAACGAGTCAGCTTTAAATCCATGCGGAACACATGATTTAGCTTCAAATCAATGCGAAGTGGAAGGCTTATCTTCGAATCCATGCGAAACGAATAATTTAGCTTCAAATACTTTTGATATACATGATTCAGATTCAACTGCCTGCGAAATAAACGAGTTAGCTTCAAATCCATGCGAAACACATGAATTAGCATCAAGTCAACGCGAAGTTGATGGCTTAGCTTCAAATCCATGCAAAACGAATGATTTAGCTTCACATACTTGATAATATAAGTGATATGGCTTTAAATGCAGGCGAAACAAACGAGTTAGCTTCAAACCCATGCGAAACACATGATTTAGCATCTAATCAATGCGAAGTAGAAGGCTGATCTTCGAATCCATGCGAAGCAAATGGTTTAGGTTCAAATACTTGTGATATACATGATTTAGTTCCTACAGCATGCGAAACAAACGAGTTAGAATCAAATCCATGCGAAACAAATGATTTAGCTTCAAATCAATGCGAAGTAGAAGGCTTATCTTCGAATCCATGCGAAACAAATGGTTTAGCCGCAAATACTTGTGATATACATGATTCAGCTTCAACTGCATGCGAAACAAACGAGTCAGCTTCAAATCCATGCGGAACACATGATTTAGCTTCAAATCAATGCGAAGTGGAAGGCTTATCTTCGAATCCATGCGAAACGAATAATTTAGCTTCAAATACTTTTGATATACATGATTCAGATTCAACTGCCTGCGAAATAAACGAGTTAGCTTCAAATCCATGCGAAACACATGAATTAGCTTCAAATCAATGCGAGCTAGGAGGCTTATCTTCGAATCCATGCGAAACAATTGGATTAGCTTCATATACTTGTGATATACATGATTTAGCTTCAACAGCATTCGAGACAAACGAGTTAACTTCAAATCCATGCGAAACACATGATTTAGCATCTAATCAATGCGAAGTAGAAGGCTGATCTTCGAATCCATGCGAAGCAAATGGTTTAGCTTCAAATACTTGTGATATACATTATTTCGTTTCAACAGCATGCGAAACAAACGAGTTAGATTCAAATCCATGCGAAACACATGATGTAGCTTCAAATCAATGCGAAGTAGAAGGGGTACCTTCGAATCCATGCGAAACAAATGGTTTAGCCGCAAATACTTGTGATGTACATGATTCAGCTTCAACTGCATGCGAAACAGACGAGTTAGCTTCAAATCCATGCGGAACACATGATTTAGCTTCAAATCAATGCGAAGTGGAAGGCTTATCTTCGAATCCATGCGAAACGAATAATTTAGCTTCAAATACTTTTGATATACATGATTCAGATTCAACTGCCTGCGAAATAAACGAGTTAGCTTCAAATCCATGCGAAACACATGAATTAGCTTCAAATCAATGCGAGCTAGGAGGCTTATCTTCGAATCCATGCGAAACAATTGGATTAGCTTCATATACTTGTGATATACATGATTTAGCTTCAACAGCATTCGAGACAAACGAGTTAACTTCAAATCCATGCGAAACACATGATTTAGCATCTAATCAATGCGAAGTAGAAGGCTGATCTTCGAATCCATGCGAAGCAAATGGTTTAGCTTCAAATACTTGTGATATACATTATTTCGTTTCAACAGCATGCGAAACAAACGAGTTAGATTCAAATCCATGCGAAACACATGATGTAGCTTCAAATCAATGCGAAGTAGAAGGGGTACCTTCGAATCCATGCGAAACAAATGGTTTAGCCGCAAATACTTGTGATGTACATGATTCAGCTTCAACTGCATGCGAAACAGACGAGTTAGCTTCAAATCCATGCGGAACACATGATTTAGCTTCAAATGAATGCGAAGTGGAAGGCTTATCTTCGAATCCATGCGAAACAAATGGTTTAGCTTCAAATACTTGTGATATACATGACTTAGCTTCAACAGCATGCGAAACAAACGAGTTAGCTTCAAATCCATGCGAAACACATGATTTAGCTTCAAATCAATGCGAAGTAGAAGGCTTATCTTCGAATCCATGCAAAACAAATGGTTTAGCTTCAAATACTTGTGATATACATGATTTAGCTTCAACTGCATGCGAAACAAACGAGTTAGCTTCAAATCCATGCGAAACAAATGACTTAGCAGCAAATCAATGCGAAGTAGAAGGCTGACCTTCGAATCCATGCGAAGCAAATGGTTTAGCTTCAACTACTTGTGATATACATGATTTAGCTTCAACAGCATGCGAAGCAAACAAGTTATCTTCAAATCCAAGCGAAACACATGATTTATCTTCAAATCAATGCTAAGTAGAAAGCTTAGCTTCAAATCCATGGGAATCAAATGGTTTAGCTTCAAATACTTGTGATATACATGATTTAGCTTCAACTGCTAGCGAAAAAACGAGTTAACTTCAAATCCAAGCGAAACACATGATTTAGCCTCAAATCAATGCGAAGTAGAAGGGTTATCTTCGAATCCATGCGAAACAAATGGTTTAGCTGCAAATACTTGTGATATACATGATATAGCTTCAACTGCATACGAAAAAAAGAGTTTGCTTCAAATCCATGCGAAACACATGATTTAGATTAAAATCAATGCGAAGTAGAAGGCTTATCTTCGAATAAATGCGAAACAAATGATATAGCTTCAAATACTTGTGATATACATGATTTAGCTTCAACAGCATGCGAAACAAACGAGTTAGAATCAAATCCATGCGAAACAAATGATTTAGCTTCAAATCAATGCGAAGTAGAAGGCTTATCTTCGAATCCATGCGAAACAAATGGATTATCTTCAAATACTTGTGATATACATGATTTAGCTTCAACAGCATGCGAAACAAACGAGTTAGCTTCAAATCCATGCGAAACACATGATTTAGCTTCAAATCATTGCGAAGTAGAAGGGTTATCTTCGAATCCATGCGAAACAAATGGTTTAGCTGCAAATATTTGTGATATACATGATTTAGCTTCAACTGCATGCGAAACAAACGAGTTAACTTCAAATCCATGCGAAACACATGAGTTACCTTCAAATCAATGCGAAGTGCAAGGCTTATCTTCGAATCCATGCGAAGCAAATGGTTTAGCTTCAAATACTTGTGATATAAATGATTTAGTTTCAACAGCATGCGAAACAAACGAGTTAGATTCAAATTCATGCTAAACACATGATTTAGCTTCAAATCAATGCGAAATATATGGATTATCTTCGAATCCATGAGAAACAAATGGTTTAACTTCAAATACTTGTGATATACATGATTTAGCTTCAACAGCATGCGAAGCAAACGAGTTAGTTTCTAGTCCAAACGAAAAACATGATTTAGCATCAAGTCAACGCGAAGTTGATGGCTTAGCTTCAAATACATGCGAAACGAAAGATTTAGCTTCACATACTTGTGAATATAAGTGATATAGCTTCAAATGCAGGCGAAACAAACGAGTTAGCTTCAAACCCATGCGAAACACATGACTTAGCATCTAATCAATGCGAAGTAGAAGGCTAATCTTCGAATCCATGCGAAACAAATGATACAGCTTCAAATACTTGTGATATACAAGATTTATTTTCAACAGCATGCGAAACAAACGAGTTAGATTCAAATCCATGCAAAACACATGATTTAGCTTCAAATCAATGCGAAATAGATGGATTATCTTCGAATCCATGAGAAACAAATGGTTGAACTTCAAATACTTGTGATATACATGATTTAGCTTCAACAGCATGCGAAACAAACGAGTTAGCTTCAAATCCATGCGAAACACATGATTTAGCTTCAAATCAATGCGAAGTAGAGTGCTGATCTTCGCAATCCATGCGAAGCAAATGGTTTAGCTTCAAATACTTGTGATACACTTGATTTAGCTTCAACTGCATGCGAGACAAACGAGTTAACTTCAAATCCATGCGAAACAAATGATTTAGCTTCAAATCAATGCGATGTGGAAGGCTAATCTTCGAATCCATGCGAAACAAATGGTTTAACTTCAAATACTTGTGATATACATGATTTAGCTTCAACAGCATGCGAAACAAACGAGTTAGCTTCAAGTCCAAGCGAAAAACAAGATTTAGCATCTAATCAATGCGAAGTAGAAGGCTGATCTTCGAATCCATGCGAAGCAAATTGTTTAGCTCCAAATACTTGTGATACACTTGATTTAGCTTCAACAGCATGCGAAATAAACGAGTTAGCTTCAAATCCATGCGAAACACATGATTTAGCTTCAAATCAATGCGAAGTAGAAGGGTTATCTTCGATTCCATGCGAAACAAATGGTTTAGCTGCAATTAATTGAGATATACATGATTTAGCTTCAACTGCATGCGAAACAAACGAGTTAACTTCAAATCCATGCGAAACACATGAGTTAGCTTCAAATCAATGCGAAGTGCAAGGCTTATCTTCGAATCCATGCGAAGCAAATGGTTTAGCTTCAAATACTTGTGATATAAATGATTTAGTTTCAACAGCATGCGAAACAAACGAGTTAGATTCAAATTCATGCTAAACACATGATTTAGCTTCAAATCACTGCGAAATAGATGGATTATCTTCGAATCCATGAGAAACAAATGGTTTAACTTCAAATACTTGTGATATACATGATTTAGCTTCAACAGCATGCGAAGCAAACGAGTTATCTTCAAATCCAAGCGAAACACATGATTTATCTTCAAATCAATGCTAAGTAGAAAACTTAGCTCCAAATCCATGGGAATCACATGGTTTAGCTTCAAATACTTGTGATATACATGATTCAGCTTCAACTGCATGCGAAACAAACGAGTTAGCTTCAAATCCATGCGAAACACATGATTTAGATTAAAATCAATGCGAAGTAAAAGGCTTATGTTCGAATAAATGCGAAACAAATGATATAGCTTCAAATACTTGTGATATACATGATTTAGTTCCAACAGCATGCGAAACAAACGAGTTAGCTTCAAATCCATGCGAAACACATGATTTAGCTTCAAATCAATGCGAATTAGAAGGGTTATCTTCGAATCCGTGCGAAACATATGATATAGCTTCAAATACTTGTGATATACATGATTTATCTTCAACAGCATGCGAAACAAACGAGTTAGCTTCAAATCCATGCGAAACACATGATTTAGCTTCAAATGAATGCGAAGTAGGAGGCATATCTTCGATTCCTTGCGATACAAATGGTTTAGCTTCAAATACTTGTGATATACATGATTTAGCTTCAACAGCATGCGAAACAAACGAGTTAGCTTCAAATCCATGCGAAACACATGATTTAGATTAAAATCAATGCGAAGTAGAAGGCTTATCTTCGAATAAATGCGAAACAAATGATATAGCTTCAAATACTTGTGATATACATGATTTAGTTCCAACAGCATGCGAAACAAACGAGTTAGAATCAAATCCATGCGAAACAAATGATTTAGCTTCAAATCAATGCGAAGTGGAAGGCTTATCTTCGAATACATGCGAAACAAATGGATTATCTTCAAATACTTGTGATATACATGATTTAGCTTCAACAGCATGCGAAACAAACGAGTTAGCTTCAAATCCATGCGAAACACATGATTTAGCTTCAAATCAATGCGAAGTAGAAGGGTTATCTTCGAATCCGTGCGAAACAAATTGTTTAACTTCAAATACTTGTGATATACATGATTTAGCTTCAACTGCATGCGAAACAAACGAGTTAACTACAAATCCATGCGAAACACATGAGTTAGCTTCAAATCAATGCGAAGTGCAAGGCTTATCTTCGAATCCATGCGAAGCAAATGGTTTAGCTTCAAATACTTGTGATATAAATGATTTAGTTTCAACAGCATGCGAAACAAACGAGTTAGATTCAAATTCATGCTAAACACATGATTTAGCTTCAAATCACTGCGAAATAGATGGATTATCTTCGAATCCATGAGAAACAAATGGTTTAACTTCAAATACTTGTGATATACATGATTTAGCTTCAACAGCATGCGAAGCAAACGAGTTATCTTCAAATCCAAGCGAAACACATGATTTATCTTCAAATCAATGCTAAGTAGAAAACTTAGCTCCAAATCCATGGGAATCAAATGGTTTAGCTTCAAATACTTGTGATATACATGATTCAGCTTCAACTGCATGCGAAACAAACGAGTTAGCTTCAAATCCATGCGAAACACATGATTTAGATTAAAATCAATGCGAAGTAGAAGGCTTATGTTCGAATAAATGCGAAACAAATGATATAGCTTCAAATACTTGTGATATACATGATTTAGTTCCAACAGCATGCGAAACAAACGAGTTAGCTTCAAATCCATGCGAAACACATGAATTAGCTTCAAATCAATACGAATTAGAAGGGTTATCTTGGAATCCATGCGAAACGTATGATATAGCTTCAAATACTTGTGATATACATGATTTAGTTTCAACCGCATGCGAAACAAATGAGTTAGCTTCAAATCCAAGCGAAACACATGATTTAGCCTCAAATCAATGCGAAGTAGAAGGCTTAGCTTCGAATAAATGCGGCACAAATGGATTACCTTGATATACCTGTGATATACATGATTTAGCTTCAACTACAAACAAAACAAACGAGTTAGCTTCAAATCCATGCGAAGCATATGATTTAACTTCAAATCAATGCGAAGTAGAAGGCTGATATTCGAATCCATGCGAAACAAATGGTTTAGCTTCAAATACTTGTGATACACTTGATTTAGCTTCAACAGCATGCGAAGCAAACGAGTTATCTTCAAATCCAAGCGAAACACATGATTTATCTTCAAATCAATGCTAAGTAGAAAGCTTAGCTTCAAATCCATGGGAATCAAATGGTTTAGCTTCAAATACTTGTGATATACATGATTCAGCTTCAACTGCATGCGAAACAAACGAGTTAGTTTCAAGTCCAAACGAAAAACATGATTTAGCATCAAGTCAACGCGAAGTTGATGGCTTAGCTTCAAATCCATGCTAAACGAAAGATTTAGCTTCACATACTTGTGAATATAAGTGATATAGCTTCAAATGCAGGCGAAACAAACGAGTTAGCTTCAAACCCATGCGAAACACATGACTTAGCATCTAATCAATGCGAAGTAGAAGGCTAATCTTCGAATCCATGCGAAACAAATGATATAGCTTCAAATACTTGTGATATACATGATTTATTTTCAACAGCATGCGAAACAAACGAGTTAGATTCAAATCCATGCAAAACACATGATTTAGCTTCAAATCAATGCGAAATAGATGGATTATCTTCGAATCCATGAGAAACAAATGGTTGAACTTCAAATACTTGTGATATACATGATTTAGCTTCAACAGCATGCGAAACAAACGAGTTAGCTTCAAATCCATGCGAAACACATGATTTATCTTCAAATCAATGCTAAGTAGAAAGCTTAGCTTCAAATCCATGGGAATCAAATGGTTTAGCTTCAAATACTTGTGATATACATGATTCAGCTTCAACTGCATGCGAAACAAACGAGTTAGCTTCAAATCCATGCGAAACACATGATTTAGATTAAAATCAATGCGAAGTAGAAGGCTTATGTTCGAATAAATGCGAAACAAATGATATAGCTTCAAATACTTGTGATATACATGATTTAGTTCCAACAGCATGCGAAACAAACGAGTTAGCTTCAAATCCATGCGAAACACATGATTTAGCTTCAAATCAATGCGAATTAGAAGGGTTATCTTCGAATCCGTGCGAAACATATGATATAGCTTCAAATACTTGTGATATACATGATTTATCTTCAACAGCATGCGAAACAAACGAGTTAGCTTCAAATCCATGCGAAACACATGATTTAGCTTCAAATGAATGCGAAGTAGGAGGCATATCTTCGATTCCTTGCGATACAAATGGTTTAGCTTCAAATACTTGTGATATACTTGATTTAGCTTCAACAGCATGCGAAACAAACGAGTTAGCTTCAAATCCATGCGAAACACATGATTTAGATTAAAATCAATGCGAAGTAGAAGGCTTATCTTCGAATAAATGCGAAACAAATGATATAGCTTCAAATACTTGTGATATACATGATTTAGTTCCAACAGCATGCGAAACAAACGAGTTAGAATCAAATCCATGCGAAACAAATGATTTAGCTTCAAATCAATGCGAAGTAGAAGGCTTATCTTCGAATACATGCGAAACAAATGGATTATCTTCAAATACTTGTGATATACATGATTTAGCTTCAACAGCATGCGAAACAAACGAGTTAGCTTCAAATCCATGCGAAACACATGATTTAGCTTCAAATCAATGCGAAGTAGAAGGGTTATCTTCGAATCCGTGCGAAACAAATTGTTTAACTTCAAATACTTGTGATATACATGATTTAGCTTCAACTGCATGCGAAACAAACGAGTTAACTACAAATCCATGCGAAACACATGAGTTAGCTTCAAATCAATGCGAAGTGCAAGGCTTATCTTCGAATCCATGCGAAGCAAATGGTTTAGCTTCAAATACTTGTGATATAAATGATTTAGTTTCAACAGCATGCGAAACAAACGAGTTAGATTCAAATTCATGCTAAACACATGATTTAGCTTCAAATCAATGCGAAATAGTTGGATTATCTTCGAATCCATGAGAAACAAATGGTTTAACTTCAAATACTTGTGATATACATGATTTAGCTTCAACTGCATGCGAAGCAAACGAGTTATCTTCAAATCCAAGCGAAACACATGATTTATCTTCAAATCAATGCTAAGTAGAAAGCTTAGCTTCAAATCCATGGGAATCAAATGGTTTAGCTTCAAATACTTGTGATATACATGATTCAGCTTCAACTGCATGCGAAACAAACGAGTTAGTTTCAAGTCCAAACGAAAAACATGATTTAGCATCAAGTCAACGCGAAGTTGATGGCTTAGCTTCAAATCCATGCTAAACGAAAGATTTAGCTTCACATACTTGTGAATATAAGTGATATAGCTTCAAATGCAGGCGAAACAAACGAGTTAGCTTCAAACCCATGCGAAACACATGACTTAGCATCTAATCAATGCGAAGTAGAAGGCTAATCTTCGAATCCATGCGAAACAAATGATATAGCTTCAAATACTTGTGATATACATGATTTATTTTCAACAGCATGCGAAACAAACGAGTTAGATTCAAATCCATGCAAAACACATGATTTAGCTTCAAATCAATGCGAAATAGATGGATTATCTTCGAATCCATGAGAAACAAATGGTTGAACTTCAAATACTTGTGATATACATGATTTAGCTTCAACAGCATGCGAAACAAACGAGTTAGCTTCAAATCCATGCGAAACACATGATTTATCTTCAAATCAATGCTAAGTAGAAAGCTTAGCTTCAAATCCATGGGAATCAAATGGTTTAGCTTCAAATACTTGTGATATACATGATTCAGCTTCAACTGCATGCGAAACAAACGAGTCAGTTTCAAGTCCAAACGAAAAACATGATTTAGCATCAAGTCAACGCGAAGTTGATGGCTTAGCTTCAAATCCATGCTAAACGAAAGATTTAGCTTCACATACTTGTGAATATAAGTGATATAGCTTCAAATGCAGGCGAAACAAACGAGTTAGCTTCAAACCCATGCGAAACACATGACTTAGCATCTAATCAATGCGAAGTAGAAAGCTGACCTTCGAATCCATGCGAAGCAAATGGTTTAGCTTCAAATACTTGTGATACACTTGATTTAGCTTCAACTGCATGCGAGACAAACGAGTTAACTTCAAATCCATGCGAAACAAATGATTTAGCTTCAAATCAATGCGATGTGGAAGGCTAATCTTCGAATCCATGCGAAACAAATGGTTTAGCTTCAAATACTTGTGATATACATGATTTAGCTTCAACAGCATGCGAAACAAACGAGTTAGATTCAAATCCAAGCAAAACACGTGATTTAGCTTCAAATCAATGCGAAATAGATGGATTATCTTCGAATCCATGGGAATCAAATGGTTTAGCTTCAAATACTTGTGATATACATGATTCAGCTTCAACTGCATGCGAAACAAACGAATTAGCTTCAAATCCATGCGAAACACATGATTTAGATTAAAATCAATGCGAAGTAGAAGGCTTATCTTCGAATAAATGCGAAACAAATGATATAGCTTCAAATACTTGTGATATACATGATTTAGTTCAAACAGCATGCGAAACAAACGAGTTAGTTTCAAGTCCAAACGAAAAACATGATTTAGCATCAAGTCAACGCGAAGTTGATGGCTTAGCTTCAAATCCATGCGAAACGAAAGATTTAGCTTCACATACTTGTGAATATAAGTGATATAGCTTCAAATGCAGGCGAAACAAACGAGTTAGCTTCAAACCCATGCGAAACACATGACTTAGCATCTAATCAATGCGAAGTAGAAGGCTAATCTTCGAATCCATGCGAATAAATGATATAGCTTCAAATACTTGTGATATACATGATTTATTTTCAACAGCATGCGAAACAAACGAGTTAGATTCAAATCCATGCAAAACACATGATTTAGCTTCAAATCATTGCGAAATAGATGGATTATCTTCGAATCCATGAGAAACAAATGGTTTAACTTCAAATACTTGTGATATACATGATTTAGCTTCAACAGCATGCGAAGCAAACGAGTTATCTTCAAATCCAAGCGAAACACATGATTTATCTTCAAATCAATGCTAAGTAGAAAGCTTAGCTTCAAATCCATGGGAATCAAATGGTTTAGCTTCAAATACTTGTGATATACATGATTCAGCTTCAACTGCATGCGAAACAAACGAGTTAGCTTCAAATCCATGCGAAACACATGATTTAGATTAAAATCAATGCGAAGTAGAAGGCTTATCTTCGAATAAATGCGAAACAAAAGATATAGCTTCAAATACTTGTGATAAACATGATTTAGTTCAAAGAGCATGCGAAACAAACGAGTTAGCTTCAAGTCCAAACGAAAAACATGATTTAGCATCAAGTCAACGCGAAGTTGATGGCTTAGCTTCAAATCCATGCGAAACGAAAGATTTAGCTTCACATACTTGTGAATATAAGTGATATAGCTTCAAATGCAGGCGAAACAAACGAGTTAGCTTCAAACCCATGCGAAACACATGACTTAGCATCTAATCAATGCGAAGTAGAAGGCTAATCTTCGAATCCATGCGAAACACATGATATAGCTTCAAATACTTGTGATATACATGATTTAGTTTCAACAGCGTGCGAAACAAACGAGTTAGATCCAAATCCATGCGAAACACATGATTTTGCTTCAAATCAATGCGAAGTAGAAGGCTTATCTACGAATCCATGCGAAACAAATGGATTAGCTTCATATACTTGTGATATACATGATTTAGCTTCAACAGCATGCGAAATAAACGAGTTAGATTCAAATCCATGCGAAACACATGAGTTAGCTTCAAATCAATGCGAAGTGCAAGGCTTATCTTCGAATCCATGCGAAGCAAATGGTTTAGCTTCAAATACTTGTGATATAAATGATTTAGTTTCAACAGCATGCGAAACAAACGAGTTAGATTCAAATTCATGCTAAACACATGATTTAGCTTCAAATCAATGCGAAATAGATGGATTATCTTCGAATCCATGAGAAACAAATGGTTTAACTTCAAATATTTGTGATATACATGATTTAGCTTCAACAGCATGCGAAGCAAACGAGTTATCTTCAAATCCAAGCGAAACACATGATTTATCTTCAAATCAATGCTAAGTAGAAAGCTTAGCTTCAAATCCATGGGAATCAAATGGTTTAGCTTCAAATACTTGTGATATACATGATTCAGCTTCAACTGCATGCGAAACAAACGAGTTAGTTTCAAGTCCAAACGAAAAACATGATTTAGCATCAAGTCAACGCGAAGTTGATGGCTTAGCTTCAAATCCATGCGAAACGAAAGATTTAGCTTCACATACTTGTGAATATAAGTGATATAGCTTCAAATGCAGGCGAAACAAACGAGTTAGCTTCAAACCCATGCGAAACACATGACTTAGCATCTAATCAATGCGAAGTAGAAGGCTAATCTTCGAATCCATGCGAATAAATGATATAGCTTCAAATACTTGTGATATACATGATTTATTTTCAACAGCATGCGAAACAAACGAGTTAGATTCAAATCCATGCAAAACACATGATTTAGCTTCAAATCATTGCGAAATAGATGGATTATCTTCGAATCCATGAGAAACAAATGGTTTAACTTCAAATACTTGTGATATACATGATTTAGCTTCAACAGCATGCGAAGCAAACGAGTTATCTTCAAATCCAAGCGAAACACATAATTTATCTTCAAATCAATGCTAAGTAGAAAGCTTAGCTTCAAATCCATGGGAATCAAATGGTTTAGCTTCAAATACTTGTGATATACATGATTCAGCTTCAACTGCATGCGAAACAAACGAGTTAGCTTCAAATCCATGCGAAACACATGATTTAGATTAAAATCAATGCGAAGTAGAAGGCTTATCTTCGAATAAATGCGAAACAAAAGATATAGCTTCAAATACTTGTGATAAACATGATTTAGTTCAAAGAGCATGCGAAACAAACGAGTTAGCTTCAAGTCCAAACGAAAAACATGATTTAGCATCAAGTCAACGCGAAGTTGATGGCTTAGCTTCAAATCCATGCGAAACGAAAGATTTAGCTTCACATACTTGTGAATATAAGTGATATAGCTTCAAATGCAGGCGAAACAAACGAGTTAGCTTCAAACCCATGCGAAACACATGACTTAGCATCTAATCAATGCGAAGTAGAAGGCTAATCTTCGAATCCATGCGAAACACATGATATAGCTTCAAATACTTGTGATATACATGATTTAGTTTCAACAGCGTGCGAAACAAACGAGATAGATCCAAATCCATGCGAAACACATGATTTTGCTTCAAATCAATGCGAAGTAGAAGGCTTATCTACGAATCCATGCGAAACAAATGGATTAGCTTCATATACTTGTGATATACATGATTTAGCTTCAACAGCATGCGAAATAAACGAGTTAGATTCAAATCCATGCGAAACACATGAGTTAGCTTCAAATCAATGCGAAGTGCAAGGCTTATCTTCGAATCCATGGGAAGCAAATGGTTTAGCTTCAAATACTTGTGATATAAATGATTTAGTTTCAACAGCATGCGAAACAAACGAGTTAGCTTCAAATCCATGCGAAACACATGATTTAGCTTCAAATCAATACGAATTAGAAGGGTTATCTTCGAATCCGTGCGAAACATATGATATAGCTTCAAATACTTGTGATATACATGATTTAGCTTCAACAGCATGCGAAACAAACGAGTTAGCTTCAAATCCATGCGAAACACATGATTTAGCTTCAAATCAATCCGAAGTAGGAGGCTTATCTTCGATTCCTTGCGATACAAATGGTTTAGCTTCAAATACTTGTGATATACATGATTTAGCTTCAACAGCATGCGAAACAAACGAGTTAGCTTCAAATCCATACGAAACACATGATTTAGATTAAAATCAATGCGAAGTAGAAGGCTTATCTTCGAATAAATGCGAAACAAATGATATAGCTTCAAATACTTGTGATATACATGATTTAGTTCCAACAGCATGCGAAACAAACGAGTTAGAATCAAATCCATGCGAAACAAATGATCTAGCTTCAAATCAATGCGAAGAAGAAGGGTTATCTTCGAATCCATGCGAAACGAATAGTTTAGCTTCAATTACTTGTGATATACATGATTCAGCTTCAACTGCATGCGAGACAAACGAGTTAGATTAAAATCCATGCGAAACAAATGGTTTAGCTTCAAATACTTGTGATATACGTGATTTAGCTTCAACAGCATGCGAAACAAACGAGTTAGCTTCAAGTCCAAGCGAAGAACATGATTTATCATCAAGTCAACGCGAAGTTGACGGCTTAGCTTCAAATCCATGCGCAACGAATGATTTAGCTTCACATACTTGAGAATATAAGTGATATAGCTTCAACAGCATGCGAAACAAACGAGTTAGCTTAAAATCCATGCGATACAAATGATTTAGCATCAAATCAATGCGAAGTAGAAGGCTGAGCTTCGAATCCATGCGAAGCAAATGGTTTAGCTTCAAATACTTGTGATATAAATGATTTAGTTTCAACAGCATGCGAAACAAACGAGTTAGATTCAAATTCATGCTAAACACATGATTTAGCTTCAAATCAATGCGAAATAGATGGATTATCTTCGAATCCATGAGAAACAAATGGTTTAACTTCAAATACTTGTGATATACATGATTTAGCTTCAACAGCATGCGAAGCAAACGAGTTATCTTCAAATCCATGCGAAACACATGATTTAGCTTCAAATCAATGCGAAGTAGAAGGGTTATCTTCGAATCCATGCGAAACAAATGGTTTAGCTGCAAATACTTGTGATATACATGATTTAGCTTCAACTGCATACGAAAAAAAAGAGTTAGCTTCAAATCCATGCGAAACACATGATTTAGATTAAAATCAATGCGAAGTAGAAGGCTTATCTTCAAATAAATGGGAAACAAATGATATAGCTTCAAATACTTGTGATATACATGATTTAGTTCCTACAGCATGCGAAACAAACGAGTTAGAATCAAATCCATGCGAAACAAATGATTTAGCTTCAAATCAATGCGAAGTAGAAGGCTTATCTTCGAATCCATGCGAAACAAATGGATTATCTTCAAATACTTGTGATATACATGATTTAGCTTCAACAGCATGCGAAACAAACGAGTTAGCTTCAAATCCATGCGAAACACATGATTTAGCTTCAAATCAATGCGAACTAGAAGGGTTATCTTCGAATCCATGCGAAACAAATGGTTTAGCTGCAAATATTTGTGATATACATGATTTAGCTTCAACTGCATGCGAAACAAACGAGTTAACTTCAAATCCATGCGAAACATATGAGTTAGCTTCAAATCAATGCGAAGTGCAAGGCTTATCTTCGAATCCATGCGAAGCAAATGGTTTAGCTTCAAATACTTGTGATATAAATGATTTAGTTTCAACAGCATGCGAAACAAACGAGTTAGATTAAAATTCATGCTAAACACATGATTTAGCTTCAAATCAATGCGAAATAGATGGATTATCTTCGAATCCATGAGAAACAAATGTTTTAACTTCAAATACTTGTGATATACATGATTTAGCTTCAACAGCATGCGAAGCAAACGAGTTATCTTCAAATCCAAACGAAACACATGATTTATCTTCAAATCAATGCTAAGTAGAAAGCTTAGCTTCAAATCCATGGGAATCAAATGGTTTAGCTTCAAATACTTGTGATATACATGATTCAGCTTCAACTGCATGCGAAACAAACGAGTTAGTTTCAAGTCCAAACGAAAAACATGATTTAGCATCAAGTCAACGCGAAGTTGATAGGCTTAGCTTGAAATCCATGCGAAACGAAAGATTTAGCTTCACATACTTGAGAATATAAGTGATATAGCTTCAAATGCAGGTGAAACAAACGAGTTAGCTTCAAACCCATCCGAAACACATGATTTAGCGTCTAATCAATGCGAAGTTGAAGGCTGATCTTCGAATCCATGCGAAGCAAATTGTTTAGCTTCAAATACTTGTGATACACTTGATTTAGCTTCAACAGCATGCGAAGCAAACGAGTTATCATCAAATCCAAGCGAAACACATGATTTATCTTCATATCAATGCTAAGTAGAAAGCTTAGCTTCAAATCCATGGGAATCAAATGGTTTAGCTTCAAATACTTGTGATATACATGATTTAGCTTCAACTGCTAGCGAAAAAACGAGTTAGCTTCAAACCCATGCGAAACACATGATTTAGCATCTAATCAATGCGAAGTAGAAGGCTGATCTTCGAATCCATGCGAAGCAAATTGTTTAGCTCCAAATACTTGTGATACACTTGATTTAGCTTCAACAGCATGCGAAATAAACGAGTTAGCTTCAAATCCATGCGAAACACATGATTTAGCTTCAAATCAATGCGAATTAGAAGGGTTATCTTCGATTCCATGCGATACAAATGGTTTAGCTTCAAATAATTGTGATATACGTGATTTAGCTTCAACAGCATGCGAAACAAACGAGTTAGCTTAAAATCCATGCGAAACAAATGATTTAGCATCAAATCAATGCGAAGTAGAAGGCTGACCTTCGAATCCATGCGAAGCAAATGGTTTAGCTTCAAATACTTGTGATATACATGATTCAGCTTCAACTGCATGCGAAACAAACGAGTTAGCTTCAAATCCATGCGAAACACATGATTTAGATTAAAATCAATGCGAAGTAGAAGGCTTATGTTCGAATAAATGCGAAACAAATGATATAGCTTCAAATACTTGTGATATACATGATTTAGTTCCAACAGCATGCGAAACAAACGAGTTAGCTTCAAATCCATGCGAAACACATGATTTAGCTTCAAATCAATACGAATTAGAAGGGTTATCTTCGAATCCGTGCGAAACATATGATATAGCTTCAAATACTTGTGATATACATGATTTAGCTTCAACAGCATGCGAAACAAACGAGTTAGCTTCAAATCCATGCGAAACACATGATTTAGCTTCAAATCAATCCGAAGTAGGAGGCTTATCTTCGATTCCTTGCGATACAAATGGTTTAGCTTCAAATACTTGTGATATACATGATTTAGCTTCAACAGCATGCGAAACAAACGAGTTAGCTTCAAATCCATACGAAACACATGATTTAGATTAAAATCAATGCGAAGTAGAAGGCTTATCTTCGAATAAATGCGAAACAAATGATATAGCTTCAAATACTTGTGATATACATGATTTAGTTCCAACAGCATGCGAAACAAACGAGTTAGAATCAAATCCATGCGAAACAAATGATCTAGCTTCAAATCAATGCGAAGAAGAAGGGTTATCTTCGAATCCATGCGAAACGAATAGTTTAGCTTCAATTACTTGTGATATACATGATTCAGCTTCAACTGCATGCGAGACAAACGAGTTAGCTTAAAATCCATGCGAAACAAATGGTTTAGCTTCAAATACTTGTGATATACATGATTTAGCTTCAACAGCATGCGAAACAAACGAGTTAGCTTCAAGTCCAAGCGAAGAACATGATTTATCATCAAGTCAACGCGAAGTTGACGGCTTAGCTTCAAATCCATGCGCAACGAATGATTTAGCTTCACATACTTGAGAATATAAGTGATATAGCTTCAACAGCATGCGAAACAAACGAGTTAGCTTAAAATCCATGCGATACAAATGATTTAGCATCAAATCAATGCGAAGTAGAAGGCTGAGCTTCGAATCCATGCGAAGCAAATGGTTTAGCTTCAAATACTTGTGATATAAATGATTTAGTTTCAACAGCATGCGAAACAAACGAGTTAGATTCAAATTCATGCTAAACACATGATTTAGCTTCAAATCAATGCGAAATAGATGGATTATCTTCGAATCCATGAGAAACAAATGGTTTAACTTCAAATACTTGTGATATACATGATTTAGCTTCAACAGCATGCGAAGCAAACGAGTTATCTTCAAATCCATGCGAAACACATGATTTAGCTTCAAATCAATGCGAAGTAGAAGGGTTATCTTCGAATCCATGCGAAACAAATGGTTTAGCTGCAAATACTTGTGATATACATGATTTAGCTTCAACTGCATACGAAAAAAAAGAGTTAGCTTCAAATCCATGCGAAACACATGATTTAGATTAAAATCAATGCGAAGTAGAAGGCTTATCTTCAAATAAATGGGAAACAAATGATATAGCTTCAAATACTTGTGATATACATGATTTAGTTCCTACAGCATGCGAAACAAACGAGTTAGAATCAAATCCATGCGAAACAAATGATTTAGCTTCAAATCAATGCGAAGTAGAAGGCTTATCTTCGAATCCATGCGAAACAAATGGATTATCTTCAAATACTTGTGATATACATGATTTAGCTTCAACAGCATGCGAAACAAACGAGTTAGCTTCAAATCCATGCGAAACACATGATTTAGCTTCAAATCAATGCGAACTAGAAGGGTTATCTTCGAATCCATGCGAAACAAATGGTTTAGCTGCAAATATTTGTGATATACATGATTTAGCTTCAACTGCATGCGAAACAAACGAGTTAACTTCAAATCCATGCTAAACACATGATTTAGCTTCAAATCAATGCGAAATAGATGGATTATCTTCGAATCCATGAGAAACAAATGTTTTAACTTCAAATACTTGTGATATACATGATTTAGCTTCAACAGCATGCGAAGCAAACGAGTTATCTTCAAATCCAAACGAAACACATGATTTATCTTCAAATCAATGCTAAGTAGAAAGCTTAGCTTCAAATCCATGGGAATCAAATGGTTTAGCTTCAAATACTTGTGATATACATGATTCAGCTTCAACTGCATGCGAAACAAACGAGTTAGTTTCAAGTCCAAACGAAAAACATGATTTAGCATCAAGTCAACGCGAAGTTGATAGGCTTAGCTTGAAATCCATGCGAAACGAAAGATTTAGCTTCACATACTTGTGAATATAAGTGATATAGCTTCAAATGCAGGCGAAACAAACGAGTTAGCTTCAAACCCATGCGAAACACATGATTTAGCATCTAATCAATGCGAAGTAGAAGGCTAATCTTCGAATCCATGCGAAACAAATGATATAGCTTCAAATACTTGTGATATACATGATTTATTTTCAACAGCATGCGAAACAAACGAGTTAGATTCAAATCCATGCAAAACACATGATTTAGCTTCAAATCAATGCGAAATAGATAGATTATCTTCGAATCCATGAGAAACAAATGGTTGAACTTCAAATACTTGTGATATACATGATTTAGCTTCAACAGCATGCGAAACAAACGAGTTAGCTTCAAATCCATGCGAAACACATGATTTAGATTAAAATCAATGCGAAGTAGAAGGCTTATCTTCGAATAAATGCGAAACAAATGATATAGCTTCAAATACTTGTGATATACATGATTTAGCTTCAACAGCATGCGAAACAAACGAGTTAGCTTCAAACCCATGCGAAACACATGATTTAGCATCTAATCAATGAGAAGTAGAATGCTGATCTTCGCAATCCATGCGAAGCAAATGGTTTAGCTTCAAATACTTGTGATACACTTGATTTAGCTTCAACTGCATGCGAGACAAACGAGTTAGCTTAAAATCCATGCGAAACAAATGATTTAGCATCAAATCAATGCGAAGTAGAAGGCTGACCTTCGAATCCATGCGAAGCAAATGGTTTAGCTTCAAATACTTGTGATATACATGATTCAGCTTCAACTGCATGCGAAACAAACGAGTTAGCTTCAAATCCATGCGAAACACATGATTTAGATTAAAATCAATGCGAAGTAGAAGGCTTATGTTCGAATAAATGCGAAACAAATGATATAGCTTCAAATACTTGTGATATACATGATTTAGTTCCAACAGCATGCGAAACAAACGAGTTAGCTTCAAATCCATGCGAAACACATGATTTAGCATCTAATCAATGAGAAGTAGAATGCTGATCTTCGCAATCCATGCGAAGCAAATGGTTTAGCTTCAAATACTTGTGATACACTTGATTTAGCTTCAACTGCATGCGAGACAAACGAGTTAGCTTAAAATCCATGCGAAACAAATGGTTTAGCTTCAAATACTTGTGATATACATGATTTAGCTTCAACAGCATGCGAAACAAACGAGTTAGCTTCAAGTCCAAGCGAAAAACATGATTTATCATCAAGTCAACGCGAAGTTGACGGCTTAGCTTCAAATCCATGCGCAACGAATGATTTAGCTTCACATACTTGAGAATATAAGTGATATAGCTTCAACAGCATGCGAAACAAACGAGTTAGCTTAAAATCCATGCGATACAAATGATTTAGCATCAAATCAATGCGAAGTAGAAGGCTGAGCTTCGAATCCATGCGAAGCAAATGGTTTAGCTTCAAATACTTGTGATATAAATGATTTAGTTTCAACAGCATGCGAAACAAACGAGTTAGATTCAAATTCATGCTAAACACATGATTTAGCTTCAAATCAATGCGAAATAGATGGATTATATTCGAATCCATGAGAAACAAATGGTTTAACTTCAAATACTTGTGATATACATGATTTAGCTTCAACAGCATGCGAAGCAAACGAGTTATCTTCAAATCCATGCGAAACACATGATTTAGCTTCAAATCAATGCGAAGTAGAAGGGTTATCTTCGAATCCATGCGAAACAAATGGTTTAGCTGCAAATACTTGTGATATACATGATTTAGCTTCAACTGCATACGAAAAAAAAGAGTTAGCTTCAAATCCATGCGAAACACATGATTTAGATTAAAATCAATGCGAAGTAGAAGGCTTATCTTCAAATAAATGCGAAACAAATGATATAGCTTCAAATACTTGTGATATACATGATTTAGTTCCTACAGCATGCGAAACAAACGAGTTAGAATCAAATCCATGCGAAACAAATGATTTAGCTTCAAATCAATGCGAAGTAGAAGGCTTATCTTCGAATCCATGCGAAACAAATGGATTATCTTCAAATACTTGTGATATACATGATTTAGCTTCAACAGCATGCGAAACAAACGAGTTAGCTTCAAATCCATGCGAAACACATGATTTAGCTTCAAATCAATGCGAACTAGAAGGGTTATCTTCGAATCCATGCGAAACAAATGGTTTAGCTGCAAATATTTGTGATATACATGATTTAGCTTCAACAGCATGCGAAGCAAACGAGTTATCTTCAAATCCAAACGAAACACATGATTTATCTTCAAATCAATGCTAAGTAGAAAGCTTAGCTTCAAATCCATGGGAATCAAATGGTTTAGCTTCAAATACTTGTGATATACACGATTCAGCTTCAACTGCATGCGAAACAAACGAGTTAGTTTCAAGTCCAACCGAAAAACATGATTTAGCATCAAGTCAACGCGAAGTTGATAGGCTTAGCTTGAAATCCATGCGAAACGAAAGATTTAGCTTCACATACTTGTGAATATAAGTGATATAGCTTCAAATGCAGGCGAAACAAACGAGTTAGCTTCAAACCCATGCGAAACACATGATTTAGCATCTAATCAATGCGAAGTAGAAGGCTAATCTTCGAATCCATGCGAAACAAATGATATAGCTTCAAATACTTGTGATATACATGATTTATTTTCAACAGCATGCGAAACAAACGAGTTAGATTCAAATCCATGCAAAACACATGATTTAGCTTCAAATCAATGCGAAATAGATAGATTATCTTCGAATCCATGAGAAACAAATGGTTGAACTTCAAATACTTGTGATATACATGATTTAGCTTCAACAGCATGCGAAACAAACGAGTTAGCTTCAAATCCATGCGAAACACATGATTTAGCTTCAAATCAATGCGAAGTAGAAGGGTTATCTTCGAATCCGTGCGAAACAAATGGTTTAGCTGCAAATATTTGTGATATACATGATTTAGCTTCAACTGCATGCGAAACAAACGAGTTAGCTTCAAATCCATGCGAAACACATGATTTAGCATCTAATCAATGCGAAGTAGAAGGCTGATCTTCGAATCCATGCGAAGCAAATGGTTTAGCTTCAAATACTTGTGATACACTTGATTTAGCTTCAACAGCATGCGAAACAAACGAGTTAGCTTCAAATCCATGCGAAACACATGATTTAGCTTCAAATCAATGCCAAGTAGGAGGCATATCTTCGATTCCTTGCGATTCAAATGGTTTAGCTTCAAATACTTGTGATATACATGATTTAGATTCAACAGCATGCGAAACAAACGAGTTAGCTTCAAATCCATGCGAAACACATGATTTAGCTTCAAATCCATGCGAAACACATGATTTAGCTTCAAATCAATGCGAAGTAGAAGGGTTATCTTCGAATCCATGCGAAACAAATGGTTTAGCTGCAAATACTTGTGATATACATGATTTAGCTTCAACTGCATACGAAAAAAAAGAGTTAGCTTCAAATCCATGCGAAACACATGATTTAGATTAAAATCAATGCGAAGTAGAAGGCTTATCTTCGAATAAATGCGAAACAAATGATATAGCTTCAAATACTTGTGATATACATGATTTAGTTCCAACAGCATGCGAAACAAACGAGTTAGAATCAAATCCTTGCGAAACAAATGATTTAGCTTCAAATCAATGCGAAGTAGAAGGCTTACCTTCGAATCCATGCGAAACAAATGGATTATCTTCAAATACTTGTGATATACATGATTTAGCTTCAACAGCATGCGAAACAAACGAGTTAGCTTCAAATCCATGCGAAACACATGATTTAGCTTCAAATCAATGCGAAGTAGAAGGGTTATCTTCGAATCCATGCGAAACAAATGGTTTAGCTGCAAATATTTGTGATATACATGATTTAGCTACAACTGCATGCGAAACAAACGAGTTAACTTCAAATCCATGCGAAACACATGAGTTAGCTTCAAATCAATGCTAAGTAGAAAGCTTAGCTTCAAATCCATGGGAATCAAATGGTTTAGCTTCAAATATTTGTGATATACATGATTCAGCTTCAACTGCATGCGAAACAAACGAGTTAGTTTCAAGTCCAAACGAAAAACATGATTTAGCATCAAGTCAACGCGAAGTTGGTGGCTTAGCTTCAAATCCATGCGAAACGAAAGATTTAGCTTCACATACTTGTGAATATAAGTGATATAGCTTCAAATGCAGGCGAAACAAATGAGTTAGCTTCAAACCCATGCGAAACACATGACTTAGCATCTAATCAATGCGAAGTAGAAGGCTAATCTTCGAATCCATGCGAAACAAATGATATAGCTTCAAATACTTGTGATATACATGATTTATTTTCAACAGCATGCGAAACAAACGAGTTAGATTCAAATCCATGCAAAACACATGATTTAGCTTCAAATCAATGCGAAATAGATGGATTATCTTCGAATCCATGAGAAACAAATGGTTGAACTTCAAATACTTGTGATATACATGATTTAGCTTCAACAGCATGCGAAACAAACGAGTTAGCTTCAAATCCATGCGAAACACATGATTTAGCTTCAAATCAATGCGAAGTAGAAGGGTTATCTTCGAATCCGTGCGAAACAAATGGTTTAGCTGCAAATATTTGTGATATACATGATTTAGCTTCAACTGCATGCGAAACAAACGAGTTAGCTTCAAATCCATGCGAAACACATGATTTAGCATCTAATCAATGCGAAGTAGAAGGCTGATCTTCGAATCCATGCGAAGCAAATGGTTTAGCTTCAAATCAATGCGGAGTAGGAGGCTTATCTTCGATCCCATGCGATACAAATGGTTTAGCTTCAAATACTTGTGATACACTTGATTTAGCTTCAACAGCATGCGAAACAAACGAGTTAGCTTCAAATCCATGCGAAACACATGATTTAGCTTCAAATCAATGCGAAGTAGAAGGCTGATCTTCGAATCCATGCGAAACAAATGGTTTAGCTGCAAATACTTGTGATATACATGATTTAGATTCAACAGCATGCGAAACAAACGAGTTAGCTTCAAATCCATGCGAAACACATGATTTAGCTTCAAATCAATGCGAAGTAGAAGGGTTATCTTCGAATCCATGCGAAACAAATGGTTTAGCTGCAAATACTTGTGATATACATGATTTAGCTTCAACTGCATACGAAAAAAAAGAGTTAGCTTCAAATCCATGCGAAACACATGATTTAGATTAAAATCAATGCGAAGTAGAAGGCTTATCTTGGCATAAATGCGAAACAAATGATATTGCTTCAAATACTTGTGATATACATGATTTAGTTCCAACAGCATGCGAAACAAACGAGTTAGAATCAAATCCTTGCGAAACAAATGATTTAGCTTCAAATCAATGCGAAGTAGAAGGCTGATCTTCGAATCCATGCGAAGCAAATGGTTTAGCTTCAAATACTTTTGATACACTTGAGTTAGCTTTAACAGCATGCGAAACAAACGAGTTAGCTTCAAATCCTTGCGAAACACATGATTTAGCATCAAATCAATGCGAAGTGGAAGACTTATCTTCGAATCCATGCGAAACGAATAGTTTAGCTTCAAATACTTGTGATATACATGATTCAGCTTCAACTGCATGCGAAACAAACGAGTTAGCTTTAAATCCATGCGAAACACATGATTTAGCTTCAAATCAATGCGAATTAGAAGGGTTATCGTCGAATCCATGCGAAACAAATGATATAGCTTCAAATACTTGTGATATACATGATTTAGCTTCAACAGCATCCGAAACAAACGAGTTAGATTCAAATCCATGCGAAACACATGATTTAGATTAAAATCAATGCGAAGTAGAAGGCTTATCGTCGAATCCATGCGAAACAAATGGTTTAGCTTCAAATACTTGTGATATACATGATTTAGCTTCAACTGCATGCGATACAAACGAGTTAGCTTAAAATCCATGCGGAACACATGATTTAGCTTCAAATCAATGCGAAGTAGAAGGCTGATCTTCGAATCCATGCGAAACAAATGGTTTAGCTTCAAATACTTTTGATACACTTGATTTAGCTTCAACAGCATGCGAAACAAACGAGTTAGCTTCAAATCCAAGCGAAACACATGATTTATCTTCAAATCAATGCGAATTAGAAGGGTTATCTTGGAATGCATGCGAAACGTATGATATAGCTTCAAATACTTGTGATATACATGATTTAGCTACAACAGCATGCGAAACAGACGAGTTAGCTTCAAATCCATGCGAAACACATGATTTAGCATCAAATCAATGCGAAGTAGAAGGCTGATCTTCGAATCCATGCGAAGCAAATGGTTTAGCTTCAAATACTTGTGATATACATGATTTAGCTTCAACTGCATGCGAAACAAACGAGTTAGCTTAAAATCCATGCGGAACACATGATTTAGCATCAAATCAATGCGAAGTGGAAGGCTTATCTTCGAATCCATGCGAAACGAATAGTTTAGCTTCAAATACTTGTGATATACATGATTCAGCTTCAACTGCATGCGAAACAAACGAGTTAGCTTTAAATCCATGCGAAACACATGATTTAGATTAAAATCAATGCGAAGTAGAAGGCTTATCTTCGAATCCATGCGAAGCAAATGGTTTAGCTTCGAATCCATGCGAAGCAAATGGTTTAGCTTCAAATACTTTTGATACACTTGAGTTAGCTTCAACATCATGCGAAACAAACGAGTTAGCTTCAAATCCTTGCGAAACACATGATTTAGCATCAAATCAATGCGAAGTGGAAGACTTTTCTTCGAATCCATGCGAAACGTATAGTTTAGCTTCGAATACTTGTGATATACATGATTCAGCTTCAACTGCATGCGAAACAAACGAGTTAGCTTTAAATCCATGCGAAACACATGATTTAGATTCAAATCAATGCGAATTAGAAGGGTTATCTTGGAATCCATGCGAAACGTATGATATAGCTTCAAATACTTGTGATATAAATGATTTAGATTCAACAGCATGCGAAACAAACGAGTTAGCTTCAAATCCATGCGAAACACATGATTTAGCTTCAAATCAATGCGAAGTAGAAGGCTGATCTTCGAATCCATGCGAAGCAAATGGTTTAGCTTCAAATACTTTTGATACACTTGATTTAGCTTCAACAGCATGCGAAACAAACGTGTTAGCTTCAAATCCAAGCGAAACACATGATTTATCTTCAAATCAATGCGAATTAGAAGGGTTATCTTGGAATGCATGCGAAACGTATGATATAGCTTCAAATACTTGTGGTATACATGACTTAGCTTCAACAGCATGCGAAACAGACGAGTTAGCTTCAAATCCATGCGAAACACATGATTTAGCATCAAATCAATGCAAAGTAGAAGGCTGATCTTCGAATCCATGCGAAGCAAATGGTTTAGCTTCTAATACTTGTGATATACATGATTTAGCTTCAACTGCATGCGAAACAAACGAGTTAGCTTAAAATCCATGCGGAACACATGATTTAGCATCAAATCAATGCGAATTAGAAGGGTTATCGTCGAATTCATGCGAAACAAATGATATAGCTTCAAATACTTGTGATATACATGATTTAGCTTCAACAGCATCCGAAACAAACGAGTTAGATTCAAATCCATGCGAAACACATGATTTAGATTAAAATCAATGCGAAGTAGAAGGCTTATCGTCGAATCCATGCGAAACAAATGGTTTAGCTTCAAATACTTGTGTTATACATGATTTAGCTTCAACTGCATGCGATACAAACGAGTTAGCTTAAAATCCATGCGGAACACATGATTTAGCTTCAAATCAATGCGAAGTAGAAGGCTGATCTTCGAATCCATGCGAAGCAAATGGTTTAGCTTCAAATACTTTTGATACACTTGATTTAGCTTCAACAGCATGCGAAACAAACGAGTTAGCTTCAAATCCAAGCGAAACACATGATTTATCTTCAAATCAATGCGAATTAGAAGGGTTATCTTGGAATGCATGCGAAACGTATGATATAGCTTCAAATACTTGTGATATACATGATTTAGCTTCAACAGCATGCGAAACAGACGAGTTAGCTTCAAATCCATGCGAAACACATGATTTAGCATCAAATCAATGCGAAGTAGAAGGCTGATCTTCGAATCCATGCGAAGCAAATGGTTTAGCTTCAAATACTTGTGATATACATGATTTAGCTTCAACTGCATGCGAAACAAACGAGTTAGCTTAAAATCCATGCGGAACACATGATTTAGCATCAAATCAATGCGAAGTGGAAGGCTTATCTTCGAATCCATGCGAAACGAATAGTTTAGCTTCAAATACTTCTGATATACATGATTCGGCTTCAACTGCATGCGAAACAAACGAGTTAGCTTTAAATCCATGCGAAACACATGATTTAGATTAAAATCAATGCGAAGTAGAAGGCTTATCTTCGAATCCATGCGAAGCAAATGGTTTAGCTTCAAATACTTTTGATACACTTGAGTTAGCTTCAACATCATGCGAAACAAACGAGTTAGCTTCAAATCCTTGCGAAACACATGATTTAGCATCAAATCAATGCGAAGTGGAAGACTTATCTTCGAATCCATGCGAAACGAATAGTTTAGCTTCAAATACTTGTGATATACATGATTCAGCTTCAACTGCATGCGAAACAAACGATTTAGCTTTAAATCCATGCGAAACACATGATTTAGCTTCAAATCAATGCGAATTAGAAGGGTTGTCTTGGAATCCATGCGAAACGTATGATATAGCTACAAATACTTGTGATATACATGATTTAGCTTCAACAGCATGCGAAAAAACGAGTTAGCTTCAAATCCATGCGAAACACATGATTTAGCTTCAAATCAATGCGAAGTAGGAGGCTTATCTTCGATCCCATGCGATACAAATGGTTTAGCTTCAAATACTTGTGATATACATGATTTAGCTTCAACAGCATGCGAAACAAACGAGTTAGCTTCAAATCCATTCGAAACACATGATTTAGCATCAAATCAATGCGAAGTAGAAGGCTGATCTTCGAATCCATGCGTAACAAATAGTTTAGCTGCAAATACTTGTGATATACATGATTTAGCTTCAACAGCATGCGAAACAAACGAGTTAGCTTCAAATCCATGCGAAACACATGATTTAGATTCAAATCAATGCGAATTAGAAGGGTTATCTTGGAATCCATGCGAAACGTATGATATAGCTTCAAATACTTGTGATATACATGATTTAGCTTCAACAGCATGCGAAACAAACGAGTTAGCTTCAAATCCATGCGAAACACATGATTTAGATTAAAATCAATGCGAAGTAGAAGGCTTATCTTCGAATCCATGCGAAACAAATGGTTTAGCTTCAAATACTTGTGATATACATGATTTAGGTTCAACTGCATGCGATACAAACGAGTTAGCTTAAAATCCATGCGGAACACATGATTTAGCTTCAAATCAATGCGAAGTAGAAGGCTGATCTTCGAATCCATGCGAAGCAAATGGTTTAGCTTCAAATACTTTTGATACACTTGATTTAGCTTCAACAGCATGCGAAACAAACGAGTTAGCTTCAAATCCAAGCGAAACACATGATTTATCTTCAAATCAATGCGAATTAGAAGGGTTATCTTGGAATGCATGCGAAACGTATGATATAGCTTCAAATACTTTTGATACACTTGAGTTAGCTTCAACAGCATGCGAAACAAACGAGTTAGCTTAAAATCCTTGCGAAACACATGATTTTGCATCAAATCAATGCGAAGTGGAAGACTTATCTTCGAATCCATGCGAAACGAATAGTTTAGCTTCAAATACTTGTGATATACATGATTCAGCATCAACTGCATGCGAAACAAACGAGTTAGCTTTAAATCCATGCGAAACACATGATTTAGATTAAAATCAATGCGAAGTAGAAGGCTTATCTTCGAATCCGTGCGAAACAAATGGTTTAGCTTCAAATACTTGTGATATACATGATTTAGCTACAACTGCATGCGAAAAAAACGAGTTAGCTTCAAATCCATTCGAAACACATGATTTAGCATCAAATCAATGCGAAGTAGAAGGCTGATCTTCGAATCCATGCGTAACAAATAGTTTAGCTGCAAATACTTGTGATATACATGATTTAGCTTCAACAGCATGCGAAACAAACGAGTTAGCTTCAAATCCTTGCGAAACACATGATTTAGCATCAAATCAATGCGAAGTGGAAGACTTTTCTTCGAATCCATGCGAAACGTATAGTTTAGCTTCGAATACTTGTGATATACATGATTCAGCTTCAACTGCATGCGAAACAAACGAGTTAGCTTTAAATCCATGCGAAACACATGATTTAGCTTCAAATCAATGCGAATTAGAAGGGTTGTCTTGGAATCCATGCGAAACGTATGATATAGCTACAAATACTTGTGATATACATGATTTAGCTTCAACAGCATGCGAAAAAACGAGTTAGCTTCAAATCCATGCGAAACACATGATTTAGCTTCAAATCAATGCGAAGTGTGAGGCTTATCTTCGATCCCATGCGATACAAATGGTTTAGCTTCAAATACTTGTGATATACATGATTTAGCTTGAACAGCATGCGAAACAAACGAGTTAGCTTCAAATCCATGCGAAACACATGATTTAGATTCAAATCAATGCGAATTAGAAGGGTTATCTTGGAATCCATGCGAAACGTATGATATAGCTTCAAATACTTGTGATATAAATGATTTAGATTCAACAGCATGCGAAACAAACGAGTTAGCTTCAAATCCATGCGAAACACATGATTTAGCTTCAAAAAATGCGAAGTAGAAGGCTGATCTTCGAATCCATGCGAAGCAAATGGTTTAGCTTCAAATACTTTTGATACACTTGATTTAGCTTCAACAGCATGCGAAACAAACGAGTTAGCTTCAAATCCAAGCGAAACACATGATTTATCTTCAAATCAATGCGAATTAGAAGGGTTATCTTGGAATGCATGCGAAACGTATGATATAGCTTTAAATACTTGTGGTATACATGATTTAGCTTCAACAGCATGCGAAATAGACGAGTTAGCTTCAAATCCATGCGAAACACATGATTTAGCATCAAATCAATGCAAAGTAGAAAGCTGATCTTCGAATCCATGCGAAGCAAATGGTTTAGCTTCTAATACTTGTGATATACATGATTTAGCTTCAACTGCATGCGAAACAAACGAGTTAGCTTAAAATCCATGCGGAACACATGATTTAGCATCAAATCAATGCGAATTAGAAGGGTTATCGTCGAATTCATGCGAAACAAATGATATAGATTCAAATACTTGTGATATACATGATTTAGCTTCAACAGCATCCGAAACAAACGAGTTAGATTCAAATCCATGCGAAACACATGATTTAGATTAAAATCAATGCGAAGTAGAAGGCTTATCGTCGAATCCATGCGAAACAAATGGTTTAGCTTCAAATACTTGTGTTATACATGATTTAGCTTCAACTGCATGCGATACAAACGAGTTAGCTTAAAATCCATGCGGAACACATGATTTAGCTTCAAATCAATGCGAAGTAGAAGGCTGATCTTCGAATCCATGCGAAGCAAATGGTTTAGCTTCAAATACTTTTGATACACTTGATTTAGCTTCAACAGCATGCGAAACAAACGTGTTAGCTTCAAATCCAAGCGAAACACATGATTTATCTTCAAATCAATGCGAATTAGAAGGGTTATCTTGGAATGCATGCGAAACGTATGATATAGCTTCAAATACTTGTGATATACATGATTTAGCTTCAACAGCATGCGAAACAGACGAGTTAGCTTCAAATCCATGCGAAACACATGATTTAGCATCAAATCAATGCGAAGTAGAAGGCTGATCTTCGAATCCATGCGAAGCAAATGGTTTAGCTTCAAATACTTGTGATATACATGATTTAGCTTCAACTGCATGCGAAACAAACGAGTTAGCTTAAAATCCATGCGGAACACATGATTTAGCATCAAATCAATGCGAAGTGGAAGGCTTATCTTCGAATCCATGCGAAACGAATAGTTTAGCTTCAAATACTTGTGATATACATGATTCAGCTTCAACTGCATGCGAAACAAACGATTTAGCTTTAAATCCATGCGAAACACATGATTTAGCTTCAAATCAATGCGAATTAGAAGGGTTGTCTTGGAATCCATGCGAAACGTATGATATAGCTACAAATACTTGTGATATACATGATTTAGCTTCAACAGCATGCGAAAAAACGAGTTAGCTTCAAATCCATGCGAAACACATGATTTAGCTTCAAATCAATGCGAAGTAGGAGGCTTATCTTCGATCCCATGCGATACAAATGGTTTAGCTTCAAATACTTGTGATATACATGATTTAGCTTCAACAGCATGCGAAACAAACGAGTTAGCTTCAAATCCATTCGAAACACATGATTTAGCATCAAATCAATGCGAAGTAGAAGGCTGATCTTCGAATCCATGCGTAACAAATAGTTTAGCTGCAAATACTTGTGATATACATGATTTAGCTTCAACAGCATGCGAAACAAACGAGTTAGCTTCAAATCCAAGCGAAACACATGATTTATCTTCAAATCAATGCGAATTAGAAGGGTTATCTTGGAATGCATGCGAAACGTATGATATAGCTTCAAATACTTGTGATATACATGATTTAGCTTCAAAACCGAGCGAAACACATGATTTAGCCTCAAATCAATGCGAAGTGGAAGGCTTATCTTCGAATCCATGCGTAACAAATGGTTTAGCTTCAAATACTTGTGATATACATGATTTAGCTTCAACAGCATGTGAAACAAACGAGTTAGCTTCAAATCCATGCGAAACACATGATTTAGCACCAAATCAATGCGAAGTAGAAGGCTGATCTTCGAATCCATGCGAAGCAAATGGTTTAGCTTCAAATACTTGTGATATACATGATTTAGCTTCAACAGCATGCGAAACAAATGATTTATATTCAAATCCAAGCGAAACACATGATTTATCTTCAAATCTATGCGAAGTAGAAAGCTTAGCTTCAAAACCATAGGAATCAAATGGTTTAGCTTCAAATACTTGTGATATACATGATTTAGCTTCAACTGCATGCGAAACAAACGAGTTAGCTTAAAATCCATGCGGAACACATGATTTAGCTTCAAATCAATGCGAAGTAGAAGGGTTATCTTCGTATCCATGCGAAACAAATGGTTTAGCTTCAAATACTTGTGATACATTTGATTTAGCTTCAACAGCATGCGAAACAAACGAGTTATCTTCAAATACATGCGAAACACATGATTTAGTTTTAAATCAATGCGAAGTAGAAGGCTGATCTTCGATCCCATGCGATACAAATGGTTTAGCTTCAAATACTTGTGATATACATGATTTAGCTTCAACAGCATGCGAAACAAACGAGTTAGCTTCAAATCCATGCCAAACACATGATTTAGCATCAAATCAATGCGAAGTAGGAGGCTTATCTTCGATCCCATGCGATACAAATGGTTTAGCTTCAAATACTTGTGATATTCATGATTTAGATTCAACTGCATGCGAAGCAAACGAGTTAGCTTAAAATCCATGCGGAACACATGATTTAGCTTCAAATCAATGCGAAGTAGAAGGCTGATCTTCGAATCCATGCGAAGCAAATGTTTAGCTTCAAATACTTTTGATACACTTGAGTTAGCTTCAACAGCATGCGAAACAAACGAGTTAGCTTCAAATCCTTGCGAAACACATGATTTAGCATCAAATCAATGCAAAGTAGAAAGCTGATCTTCGAATCCATGCGAAGCAAATGGTTTTAGCTTCTAATACTTGTGATATACATGATTTAGCTTCAACTGCATGCGAAACAAACGAGTTAGCTTAAAATCCATGCGGAACACATGATTTAGCATCAAATCAATGCGAATTAGAAGGGTTATCGTCGAATTCATGCGAAACAAATGATATAGCTTCAAATACTTGTGATATACATGATTTAGCTTCAACAGCATCCGAAACAAACGAGTTAGATTCAAATCCATGCGAAACACATGATTTAGATTAAAATCAATGCGAAGTAGAAGGCTTATCGTCGAATCCATGCGAAACAAATGGTTTTAGCTTCAAATACTTGTGTTATACATGATTTAGCTTCAACTGCATGCGATACAAACGAGTTAGCTTAAAATCCATGCGGAACACATGATTTAGCTTCAAATCAATGCGAAGTAGAAGGCTGATCTTCGAATCCATGCGAAGCAAATGGTTTAGCTTCAAATACTTTTGATACACTTGAGTTTAGCTTCAACAGCATGCGAAACAAACGAGTTAGCTTCAAATCCTTGCGAAACACATGATTTAGCATCAAATCAATGCAAAGTAGAAAGCTGATCTTCGAATCCATGCGAAGCAAATGGTTTAGCTTCTAATACTTGTGATATACATGATTTAGCTTCAACTGCATGCGAAACAAACGAGTTAGCTTAAAATCCATGCGGAACACATGATTTAGCATCAAATCAATGCGAATTAGAAGGGTTATCGTCGAATTCATGCGAAACAAATGATATAGCTTCAAATACTTGTGATATACATGATTTAGCTTCAACAGCATCCGAAACAAACGAGTTAGATTCAAATCCATGCGAAACACATGATTTAGATTAAAATCAATGCGAAGTAGAAGGCTTATCGTCGAATCCATGCGAAACAAATGGTTTAGCTTCAAATACTTGTGTTATACATGATTTAGCTTCAACTGCATGCGATACAAACGAGTTAGCTTAAAATCCATGCGGAACACATGATTTAGCTTCAAATCAATGCGAAGTAGAAGGCTGATCTTCGAATCCATGCGAAGCAAATGGTTTAGCTTCAAATACTTTTGATACACTTGATTTAGCTTCAACAGCATGCGAAACAAACGAGTTAGCTTCAAATCCAAGCGAAACACATGATTTATCTTCAAATCAATGCGAATTAGAAGGGTTATCTTGGAATGCATGCGAAACGTATGATATAGCTTCAAATACTTATGATATACATGATTTAGCTTCAACAGCATGCGAAACAGACGAGTTAGCTTCAAATCCATGCGAAACACATGATTTAGCATCAAATCAATGCGAAGTAGAAGGCTGATCTTCGAATCCATGCGAAGCAAATGGTTTAGCTTCAAATACTTGTGATATACATGATTTAGCTTCAACTGCATGCGAAACAAACGAGTTAGCTTAAAATCCATGCGGAACACATGATTTAGCATCAAATCAATGCGAAGTGGAAGGGCTTATCTTCGAATCCATGCGAAACGAATAGTTTAGCTTCAAATACTTGTGATATACATGATTCAGCTTCAACTGCATGCGAAACAAACGAGTTAGCTTTAAATCCATGCGAAACACATGATTTAGTTTAAAATCAATGCGAAGTAGAAGGCTTATCTTCGAATCCATGCGAAGCAAATGGTTTAGCTTCAAATACTTTTGATACACTTGAGTTAGCTTCAACATCATGCGAAACAAACGAGTTAGCTTCAAATCCTTGCGAAACACATGATTTAGCATCAAATCAATGCGAAGTGGAAGACTTATCTTCGAATCCATGCGAAACGAATAGTTTAGCTTCAAATACTTGTGATATACATGATTCAGCTTCAACTGCATGCGAAACAAACGATTTAGCTTTAAAATCCATGCGAAACACATGATTTAGCTTCAAATCAATGCGAATTAGAAGGGTTTTCTTGGAATCCATGCGAAACGTATGATATAGCTACAAATACTTGTGATATACATGATTTAGCTTCAACAGCATGCGAAAAAACGAGTTAGCTTCAAATCCATGCGAAACACATGATTTAGCTTCAAATCAATGCGAAGTAGGAGGCTTATCTTCGATCCCATGCGATACAAATGGTTTAGCTTCAAATACTTGTGATATACATGATTTAGCTTCAACAGCATGCGAAACAAACGAGTTAGCTTCAAATCCATTCGAAACACATGATTTAGCATCAAATCAATGCGAAGTAGAAGGCTGATCTTCGAATCCATGCGTAACAAATAGTTTAGCTGCAAATACTTGTGATATACATGATTTAGCTTCAACAGCATGCGAAACAAACGAGTTAGCTTCAAATCCATGCGAAACACATGATTTAGATTCAAATCAATGCGAATTAGAAGGGTTATCTTGGAATCCATGCGAAACGTATGATATAGCTTCAAATACTTGTGATATACATGATTTAGCTTCAACAGCATGCGAAACAAACGAGTTAGCTTCAAATCCATGCGAAACACATGATTTAGATTAAAATCAATGCGAAGTAGAAGGCTTATCTTCGAATCCATGCGAAACAAATGGTTTAGCTTCAAATACTTGTGATATACATGATTTAGCTTCAACTGCATGCGATACAAACGAGTTAGCTTAAAATCCATGCGGACACATGATTTAGCTTCAAATCAATGCGAAGTAGAAGGCTGATCTTCGAATCATGCGAAGCAAATGGTTTAGCTTCAAATACTTTTGATACACTTAATTTAGCTTCAACAGCATGCGAAACAAACGAGTTAGCTTCAAATCCAAGCGAAACACATGATTTATCTTCAAATCAATGCGAATTAGAAGGGTTATCTTGGAATGCATGCGAAACGTATGATATAGCTTCAAATACTTGTGATATACATGATTTAGCTTCAACAGCATGCGAAACAAACGAGTTAGCTTCAACTCCATGCGAAACACATGATTTAGCATCAAATCAATGCGAAGTAGAAGGGTTATCTTCGAATCCGTGCGAAACAAATGGTTTAGCTTTCAAATACTTGTGATATACATGATTTAGCTTCAACAGCATGTGAAACAAACGAGTTAGCTTCAAATCCATGCGAAACACATGATTTAGCACCAAATCAATGCGAAGTAGAAGGCTGATCTTCGAATCCATGCGAAGCAAATGGTTTAGCTTCAAATACTTGTGATATACATGATTTAGCTTCAACAGCATGCGAAACAAATGATTTATATTCAAATCCAAGCGAAACACATGATTTATCTTCAAATCTATGCGAAGTAGAAAGCTTAGCTTCAAAACCATAGGAATCAAATGGTTTAGCTTCAAATACTTGTGATATACATGATTTAGCTTCAACTGCATGCGAAACAAACGAGTTAGCTTAAAATCCATAAGGAACACATGATTTAGCTTCAAATCAATGCGAAGTAGAAGGGTTATCTTCGTATCCATGCGAAACAAATGGTTTAGCTTCAAATACTTGTGATACATTTGATTTAGCTTCAACAGCATGCGAAACAAACGAGTTATCTTCAAATACATGCGAAACACATGATTTAGTTTTAAATCAATGCGAAGTAGAAGGCTGATCTTCGATCCCATGCGATACAAATGGTTTAGCTTCAAATACTTGTGATATACATGATTTAGCTTCAACAGCATGCGAAACAAACGAGTTAGCTTCAAATCCATGCGAAACACATGATTTAGCATCAAATCAATGCGAAGTAGGAGGCTTATCTTCGATCCCATGCGATACAAATGGTTTAGCTTCAAATACTTGTGATATTCATGATTTAGATTCAACTGCATGCGAAGCAAACGAGTTAGCTTAAAATCCATGCGGAACACATGATTTAGCTTCAAATCAATGCGAAGTAGAAGGCTGATCTTCGAATCCATGCGAAGCAAATGGTTTAGCTTCAAATACTTTTGATACACTTGAGTTAGCTTCAACAGCATGCGAAACAAACGAGTTAGCTTCAAATCCTTGCGAAACACATGATTTAGCATCAAATCAATGCGAAGTGGAAGACTTATCTTCGAATCCATGCGTAACAAATGGTTTAGTTTCAAATACTTGTGATATACATGATTTAGCTTCAACAGCGTGCGAAACAAACGAGTTAGCTTCAAATCCATGCGAAACACATGATTTAGCTTCAAATCAATGCGAATTAGAAGGGTTGTCTTGGAATCCATGCGAAACGTATGATATAGCTTCAAATACTTGTGATATACATGATTTAGCTTTAACAGCATGCGAAAAAAACGAGTTAGCTTCAAAACCAAGCGAAACACATGATTTAGCCTCAAATCTATGCGAAGTAGATGGCTTAGCTTCGAATAAATGCGAACCAAATGGTTTAGCTTCAAATACTTGTGGTATGCATGATTTAGCTTCAACTACTAGCGAAAAAAACGAGTTAGCTTCAAATCCAAGCGAAACACATGATTTAGCCTCAAATCAATGCGAATTAGAAGGGTTATCTTCGAATCCATGCGAAACAAATGATATAGCTTCAAATACTTGTGATATACATGATTTAGCTTCAACAGCATCCGAAACAAACGAGTTAGCTTAAAATCCTTGCGAAACACATGATTTAGATTAAAATCAATGCGAAGTAGAAGGCTTATCTTCGAATCCATGCGAAACAAATGGTTTAGCTTCAAATACTTGTGATACACTTGATTTAGCTTCAACTGCTCGCGAATCAAACAAGTTAGCTTCAAATCCAAGCGAAACACATGATTTATCTTCAAATCAATGCGAAGTAGAAGGCTTATCTTCGAATCCATGCGAAACAAATGGTTTAGCTTCAAATACTTGTGATATACATGACTTAGCTACAACTGCATGCGAAAAAAACGAGTTAGCTTCAAAACCAAGCGAAACACATGATATAGCCTCAAATCAATGCGAAGTAGAAGGCTTAGCTTCGAATAAATGCGAAACAAATGGTTTTAGCTTCAAATACTTGTGATATGCATGATTTAGCTTCAACTACTAGCGAAAAAAACGAGTTAGCTTCAAATCCAAGCGAAACACATGATTTAGCCTCAAATCAATGCGAATTAGAAGAGTTATCTTCGAATCCTTGCGAAACAAATGATATAGATTCAAATACTTGTGATATACATGATTTAGCTTCAACAGCATCCGAAACAAACGAGTTAGATTCAAATCCATGGGAAACACATGATTTAGCTTCAAATCAATGCGAAGTAGAAGGCTTACCTTCGAATCCATGCGAAACAAATGGATTAGCTTCAAATACTTGTGATACACTTGATTTAGCTTCAACTGCTCGCGAATCAAACAAGTTAGCTTCAAATCCATGCGAAACACATGATTTAGATTAAAATCAATGCGAAGTAGAAGGCTTATCTTCGAATCCATGCGAAGCAAATGGTTTAGCTTCAAATACTTGCGATATACATGATTTAGCTTCAACAGCATGCGAAACAAACGAGTTAGATTCAAATCCATGCGAAACACATGATTTAGCTTCAAATCAATGCGAAGTAGAAGGCTTATCTTCGTATCCATGCGAAACAAATGGTTTAGCTGCAAATACTTGTGATATACATGATTCACCTTCAACTGCATGCGAAACAAACGAGTTAGCTTCAAAACCAAGCGAAACACATGATTTAGATTAAAATCAATGCGAAGTAGAAGGCTTATCTTCGATTCCATGCGATACAAATGGTTTAGCTTCAAATACATGTGATGTACATGATTTAGCTACAAAAGCATGCGAAACAAACGAGTTAGCTTCAAATCCATGCGAAACACATGATTAAGATTAAAATCAATGCGAAGTAGAAGGCTTATCTTCGAATCCATGCGAAACAAATGGTTTAGCTTCAAATACTTGTGATATACATGATTTAGCTTCAACTGCATGCGAAACAAACGAGTTAGCTTATAATCCATGCGAAACACATGATTTAGCTTCAAATCAATGCGAAGTAGAAGGGTTATCTTCGTATCCATGCGAAACAAATGGTTTAGCTTCAAATACTTGTGATACATTTGATTTAGCTTCAACAGCATGCGAAACAAACGAGTTAGCTTCAAATCCAAGCGAAACACATGATTTAGCTTCAAATCAATGCGAAGTAGGAGGCTTATCTTCGTATCCATGCGAAACAAATGGTTTAGCTGCAAATACTTGTGATATACATGATTTAGCTTCAACTGCATGCGAAACAAACGAGTTAGCTTAAAATCCATGCGGAACACATGATTTAGCTTCAAATCAATGCGAAGTAGGAGGCTTATCTTCGATCCCATGCGATATAAATGGTTTAGCTTCAAATACTTGTGATATACATGATTTAGCTTCAACTGCATGCGAAACAAACGAGTTAGCTTATAATCCATGCGAAACACATGATTTAGCTTCAAATCAATGCGAAGTAGAAGGGTTATCTTCGTATCCATGCGAAACAAATGGTTTAGCTTCAAATACTTGTGATACATTTGATTTAGCTTCAACAGCATGCGAAACAAACGAGTTATCTTCAAATACATGCGAAACACATGATTTAGCTTTTAAATCAATGCGAAGTAGAAGGCTGATCTTCGAATCCACGAGAAACAAATGGTTTTGCTTCAAATACTTGTGATATACATGATTTAGCTTCAACTGCATGCGAAACAAACGAGTTAGCTTGAAATCCAAGCGAAACAAAGGTTTTAGATTCAAATCAATGCGAAGTAGAAGACAGATCTTCAAATCCATGCGAAACAAATGGTTTAGCTTCAAATACTTGTGATATACATGATTTAGCTTCAACTGCAAGCGAAACAAACGAGTTAGCTTTAAATCCATGCGAAACACATGATTTAGCCTCAAATCAATGCGAAGTAGGAGGCTTGGCTTCAAATCGTGCGAATCAAATGGTTTAGCTTCAAATACTTGTGCATATACATGATTTAGCTTCAACAGCATGCGAAACAAACCAGTTAGCTTCAAATCCATGCGAAACGCATGATTTAGCATCAAATCAATGCGAAGTGTAAGGCTTATCTTCGAATCCATGCGAAACAAATGGATCAGCTTCATATACTTGTGATATACATGATTTAGCTTCAACTGCATGCGGATCAAACGAGTTAGCTTATAATCCATGCGAAACACATGATTTAGCTTCAAATCAATGCGAAGTAGAAGGCTTATCTTCGAATCCATGCGAAACGAATAGTTTAGCTTCAAATACTTGTGATATACATGATTCAGCTTCAACTGCATGCGAAACAAACGAGTTAGCTTCAAATCCATGCGAAACACATGATTTATATTAAAATCAATGCGAAGTAGAAGGCTTATCTTCGAATCCATGCGAAACAAATGGTTTAGCTTCTTATACTTGTGATATACATGATTTAGCTTCAACAGCATGCGAAACAAACGAGTTAGCTTCAAATCCAAGCGAAACACATGATTTAGCTTCAAATCAATGCGAAGTAGGAGGCTTATCTTCGTATCCATGCGAAACAAATGGTTTAGCTGCAAATACTTGTGATATACATGATTTAGCTTCAACTGCATGCGAAACAAACGAGTTAGCTTAAAATCCATGCGGAACACATGATTTAGCTTCAAATCAATGCGAAGTAGGAGGCTTATCTTCGATCCCATGCGATATAAATGGTTTAGCTTCAAATACTTGTGATATACATGATTTAGCTTCAACTGCATGCGAAACAAACGAGTTAGCTTATAATCCATGCGAAACACATGATTTAGCTTCAAATCAATGCGAAGTAGAAGGGTTATCTTCGTATCCATGCGAAACAAATGGTTTAGCTTCAAATACTTGTGATACATTTGATTTAGCTTCAACAGCATGCGAAACAAACGAGTTATCTTCAAATACATGCGAAACACATGATTTAGCTTTAAATCAATGCGAAGTAGAAGGCTGATCTTCGAATCCACGAGAAACAAATGGTTTTGCTTCAAATACTTGTGATATACATGATTTAGCTTCAACTGCATGCGAAACAAACGAGTTAGCTTGAAATCCAAGCGAAACAAAGGTTTTAGATTCAAATCAATGCGAAGTAGAAGACAGATCTTCAAATCCATGCGAAACAAATGGTTTAGCTTCAAATACTTGTGATATACATGATTTAGCTTCAACTGCAAGCGAAACAAACGAGTTAGCTTTAAATCCATGCGAAACACATGATTTAGCCTCAAATCAATGCGAAGTAGGAGGCTTGGCTTCAAATCCGTGCGAATCAAATGGTTTAGCTTCAAATACTTGTGATATACATGATTTAGCTTCAACAGCATGCGAAACAAACCAGTTAGCTTCAAATCCATGCGAAACGCATGATTTAGCATCAAATCAATGCGAAGTGTAAGGCTTATCTTCGAATCCATGCGAAACAAATGGATCAGCTTCATATACTTGTGATATACATGATTTAGCTTCAACTGCATGCGGATCAAACGAGTTAGCTTATAATCCATGCGAAACACATGATTTAGCTTCAAATCAATGCGAAGTAGAAGGCTTATCTTCGAATCCATGCGAAACGAATAGTTTAGCTTCAAATACTTGTGATATACATGATTCAGCTTCAACTGCATGCGAAACAAACGAGTTAGCTTCAAATCCATGCGAAACACATGATTTATATTAAAATCAATGCGAAGTAGAAGGCTTATCTTCGAATCCATGCGAAACAAATGGTTTAGCTTCTTATACTTGTGATATACATGATTTAGCTTCAACAGCATGCGAAATAAACGAGTTAGATTCAAATCCATGCGAAACACATGATTTAACTTCAAATCAATGCGAAGTAGAAGGCTTATCTTCGTATCCATGCGAAACAAATGGTTTAGCTGCAAATACTTGTGATATACATGATTTAGCTTCAACCGCATGCGAAACAAACGAGTTAGCTTAAAATCCATGCGGAACACATGATTTAGCTTCAAATCAATGCGAAGTAGAATGCTGAGTTTCAAATCCATGCGAATCAAATGTTTTAGCTTCAAATACTGGTGACATACATGATTTAGCTTCAACTGCATGCGAAATAAACGAGTTATTTTCAAATCCATGCGAAACAATTCGTTTGGCTTCAAATACTTGTGATATACTTGATTTAGATTCAAGTGCGTGCGAAACAAACGAGTTAGCTTCAAATCCAAGCGAAACACATGATTTATCTTCAAATCAATGCGAGGTAGAAGGCTTAGATTCAAATCCATGAGAATCAAACGGTTTAAGTTCAAATACTTGTGATATACATAATTTAGCTTCAACTGCATGCGAAACAAACGAGTTAGCTTCAAATCCATGCGAAACACATGATTTAGCATCAAATCAATGCGAAGTAGGAGGCTTATCTTCAAATCCATGCGAAACAATTAGGTTAGCTTCAAATACTTGTGACATTCATGATTTAACTTCAACTGCACGTGAAACAAACGAGTTAGCTTCAAATCCAAGCGAAACACTTGATTTATCTTCAAATCAATGCGAGGTAGAAGGCTTAGCTTCAAATCCATGCGAATCAAACGGTTTAGCTTCAAATACTTGTGATATACTTGATTTATAGTCAAGTGCATGCGAAACAAACGAGATAGCTTCAAATCCATGCGAAACATATGATTTAACATCAAATCAATGCGAAGTAGAAGGCTTATCATCGAGTCCATGCGAAACAAATGGTTTAGCTTCAAATACTTGTGATATACATGATTCAGCTACTACTGCATGCGAAACAAACGAGTTAGCTTCAAATCTATTCAAAACACATGTTTTAGCTTCAAATCGATGCGAAGTAGTAGGCTTATATTCGAATCCATGCGAAACAAATGGTTTAGCGTCAAATATTTGTGATATACACGATTTAGCTTCAAATGCAGGCGAAACAAACGAGTTAGCAACAAATCCAAAGGAAGCACATCATTTAATATGAAATCAATGCGATGTAGAAGGCTTAGCTCCTAATCAATGCGGAACAAATGGTTTAGCTACAAATACTTGTGGTAAACATGATTTAGTTTCAACTGCATGCGAGACAATCGAGTTAGCTTCAAATCCATGCGAAACACATGATTTAGCTTCAAATAAACGCGATGTAGGAGGCTGATCTTCGAATCCATGCGAAACAAATGGCTCAGGCTCAAATACTTGTGTTATACTTGATTCAGCTTCAACTGCATGCGAAACAAACATGTTAGCTTCAATTCCAAGCGAAACACATGATTTAACTTCCAATCAATGTGAAGTAGAAGGCTTAGCTTCAAATCTATGTGAAACAAATGGTTCAGATTCAAATACTTGTGATATACATGATTTAGATTCAACTTCATGCAAAACCAACAAGTTAGCTTCAAATCCATGCGAAACACATGATTTAGAATCAAATCAATGCGAAGTAGAAGGCTTAGCATCAAATCCTGCGAAACGAATGTTTTGGCTTCAAATACTTGCGAATATCGCTGATATAGCTTCAAATGGAGGTGAAACAAACGAGTTAGCTTTAAATCCATGCTAAAGTCATGATTTACCTTCAAATCAATGCGAAGTAGAAGGCTTAGTTTGAAATCCATGCGAATAAAGTTCTTTAGCTTCAAATACTTATGATATACATGATTTAGCTTCAACTGCATGCGAAACAAACTACTTAGCTTCAAATTCATGCGAAACACATGATTTAGCTCCAAATAACCGCGAATTAGGAGGCTGATCTTCGAATCCTTGCGAAACAAATGGCTCAGGCTCAAATACTTGTGTTATACATGATTTAGCTTCAACTGTATGTGAAAGAAACAAGCTAGCTTAAAATCCAACCGAAATATGATATAGCATCAAGTCAACGCGAAGATGAAGGCTTAGCTTCAAATACATGCGAAACAAATGGTTTAAGTTCAAACACTTGTAATATACATGATTTAGCTTCAACACCATGCGAAACAAACGAGTTAGCTTCAAATCCATGCGAAACACATGATTTAGCTTCAAATGAATGCGAAGTAGAAGGATGATCTTCGAATCCATGCGAAACAAATGGTTCAGCTTCATACACTTGTGATATACATGATTTGCATTCAACAGCAAGAGAAACAAACGAGTTAGCTTCAAATCCATGCGAAACACATGATTTAGCACCGAATCAATGCGAAGTAGAAGGCTTACCTTCGAATCCACACGAAACAGATGGTTTAGCTTCAAATACTTGTAATGTACATGATTTAGGTTCAACAGCATGCGAAACAAACGAGTTAGCTTATAATCCATGCGAAACACATGATTTAGCTCCAATTCAATGCGAAGTAGAAGGCTTTTCTTCGAATCCATGCGAAACAAATGGTTTAGCTTCAAATACTTGTGATATACATGATTTAGCTTCAAATGCATGCGAAACAAACGAATTAGCTTCAAATCGATGCGAAACACACGATATAGCTTAAAATCAATGCGAAGCCGATGGCTGATCGTCGAATCCATGCGAAACAAATGGTTTAGCTTCAAATACTTGTGATATACATGATTTAGCTTCAACAGCATGCGAAACAAACGAGTTAGCTTCAAATCCAAGCGAAAAACATGATTTAGCATCAAGTCAACGCGAAGTTGAAGAGTTAGCTTCAAATCCATGCGAAACAAATGGTTTAGCTTCAAATACTTGTGATATACATGATTTATATTCAACTGCATGCGAAACCAAACAGTTAGCTTCAAATACAAGCGAAACACATGATTTCGCTTCAAATGAATGCGAAGCAGAAGGCTTAGCTTCAAATCCATGCGAAACGAATGGTTTAGCTTCAAATACTTGCGAATATAAGTGATATAGCTTCAAATGCATGCGAAACAAACGTGTTAGCTTCAAATACATGCCAGATACATGATTTAGCTTCTATTCAAAGCGAAGTAGAAGGCTTATCTTCGAATCCATGCGAAACAAATGGTTTAGTTCAAATACTTGTGATATACATGATTTAGCTTCAACTGCATGCGAAACCAAACAGTTATCTTCAAATGCAAGCGAAACACATGATTTAACTTCCAATCAATGTGAAGTAGAAGGCTTAGCTTCAAATCTATGTGAAACAAATGGTTCAGCTTCAAATACTTGTGATATACATGATTCAGCTTCAACTGCATGCGAAACAAACGAGTTAGCTTCAAATCCATGCGAAACACATGATTTATATTAAAATCAATGCGAAGTAGAAGGCTGATCTTCGAATCCATGCGAAACAAATGGCTCAGGCTCAAATACTTGTGTTATACATGATTTAGCTTCAACAGCATGCGAAATAAACGAGTTAGATTCAAATCCATGCGAAACACATGATTTAACTTCAAATCAATGCGAAGTAGAAGGCTTATCTTCGTATCCATGCGAAACAAATGGTTTAGCTGCAAATACTTGTGATATACATGATTTAGCTTCAACCGCATGCGAAACAAACGAGTTAGCTTAAAATCCATGCGGAACACATGATTTAGCTTCAAATCAATGCGAAGTAGAATGCTGAGTTTCAAATCCATGCGAATCAAATGTTTTAGCTTCAAATACTGGTGACATACATGATTTAGCTTCAACTGCATGCGAAATAAACGAGTTATTTTCAAATCCATGCGAAACAATTCGTTTGGCTTCAAATACTTGTGATATACTTGATTTAGATTCAAGTGCGTGCGAAACAAACGAGTTAGCTTCAAATCCAAGCGAAACACATGATTTATCTTCAAATCAATGCGAGGTAGAAGGCTTAGATTCAAATCCATGAGAATCAAACGGTTTAAGTTCAAATACTTGTGATATACATAATTTAGCTTCAACTGCATGCGAAACAAACGAGTTAGCTTCAAATCCATGCGAAACACATGATTTAGCATCAAATCAATGCGAAGTAGGAGGCTTATCTTCAAATCCATGCGAAACAATTAGGTTAGCTTCAAATACTTGTGACATTCATGATTTAACTTCAACTGCACGTGAAACAAACGAGTTAGCTTCAAATCCAAGCGAAACACTTGATTTATCTTCAAATCAATGCGAGGTAGAAGCTTAGCTTCAAATCCATGCGAATCAAACGGTTTAGCTTCAAATACTTGTGATATACTTGATTTATAGTCAAGTGCATGCGAAACAAACGAGATAGCTTCAAATCCATGCGAAACATATGATTTAACATCAAATCAATGCGAAGTAGAAGGCTTATCATCGAGTCCATGCGAAACAAATGGTTTAGCTTCAAATACTTGTGATATACATGATTCAGCTACTACTGCATGCGAAACAAACGAGTTAGCTTCAAATCTATTCAAAACACATGTTTTAGCTTCAAATCGATGCGAAGTAGTAGGCTTATATTCGAATCCATGCGAAACAAATGGTTTAGCGTCAAATATTTGTGATATACATGATTTAGCTTCAAATGCAGGCGAAATAACGAGTTAGCTTTAAATCCATGCGAAACACATGATTTAGCACCAAATCAATGCGAAGTAGAAGGCCTAGATTCAGTTCCATGGGAATCAAATGATTTAGCTTCAAATACTTGTAATATACATGATTTAGCTTCAACTGCATGCGAAACAAACGAGTTAGCAACAAATCCAAAGGAAGCACATCATTTAATATGAAATCAATGCGATGTAGAAGGCTTAGCTCCTAATCAATGCGGAACAAATGGTTTAGCTACAAATACTTGTGGTAAACATGATTTAGTTTCAACTGCATGCGAGACAATCGAGTTAGCTTCAAATCCATGCGAAACACATGATTTAGCTTCAAATAAACGCGATGTAGGAGGCTGATCTTCGAATCCATGCGAAACAAATGGCTCAGGCTCAAATACTTGTGTTATACTTGATTCAGCTTCAACTGCATGCGAAACAAACATGTTAGCTTCAATTCCAAGCGAAACACATGATTTAACTTCCAATCAATGTGAAGTAGAAGGCTTAGCTTCAAATCTATGTGAAACAAATGGTTCAGATTCAAATACTTGTGATATACATGATTTAGATTCAACTTCATGCAAAACCAACAAGTTAGCTTCAAATCCATGCGAAACACATGATTTAGAATCAAATCAATGCGAAGTAGAAGGCTTAGCATCAAATCCTGCGAAACGAATGTTTTGGCTTCAAATACTTGCGAATATCGCTGATATAGCTTCAAATGGAGGTGAAACAAACGAGTTAGCTTTAAATCCATGCTAAAGTCATGATTTACCTTCAAATCAATGCGAAGTAGAAGGCTTAGTTTGAAATCCATGCGAATAAAGTTCTTTAGCTTCAAATACTTATGATATACATGATTTAGCTTCAACTGCATGCGAAACAAACTACTTAGCTTCAAATTCATGCGAAACACATGATTTAGCTCCAAATAACCGCGAATTAGGAGGCTGATCTTCGAATCCTTGCGAAACAAATGGCTCAGGCTCAAATACTTGTGTTATACATGATTTAGCTTCAACTGTATGTGAAAGAAACAAGCTAGCTTAAAATCCAACCGAAAATATGATATAGCATCAAGTCAACGCGAAGATGAAGGCTTAGCTTCAAATACATGCGAAACAAATGGTTTAAGTTCAAACACTTGTAATATACATGATTTAGCTTCAACACCATGCGAAACAAACGAGTTAGCTTCAAATCCATGCGAAACACATGATTTAGCTTCAAATGAATGCGAAGTAGAAGGATGATCTTCGAATCCATGCGAAACAAATGGTTCAGCTTCATACACTTGTGATATACATGATTTACATTCAACAGCAAGAGAAACAAACGAGTTAGCTTCAAATCCATGCGAAACACATGATTTAGCACCGAATCAATGCGAAGTAGAAGGCTTACCTTCGAATCCACACGAAACAGATGGTTTAGCTTCAAATACTTGTAATGTACATGATTTAGGTTCAACAGCATGCGAAACAAACGAGTTAGCTTATAATCCATGCGAAACACATGATTTAGCTCCAATTCAATGCGAAGTAGAAGGCTTTTCTTCGAATCCATGCGAAACAAATGGTTTAGCTTCAAATACTTGTGATATACATGATTTAGCTTCAAATGCATGCGAAACAAACGAATTAGCTTCAAATCGATGCGAAACACACGATATAGCTTAAAATCAATGCGAAGCCGATGGCTGATCGTCGAATCCATGCGAAACAAATGGTTTAGCTTCAAATACTTGTGATATACATGATTTAGCTTCAACAGCATGCGAAACAAACGAGTTAGCTTCAAATCCAAGCGAAAAACATGATTTAGCATCAAGTCAACGCGAAGTTGAAGAGTTAGCTTCAAATCCATGCGAAACAAATGGTTTAGCTTCAAATACTTGTGATATACATGATTTATATTCAACTGCATGCGAAACCAAACAGTTAGCTTCAAATACAAGCGAAACACATGATTTCGCTTCAAATGAATGCGAAGCAGAAGGCTTAGCTTCAAATCCATGCGAAACGAATGATTTAGCTTCAAATACTTGCGAATATAAGTGATATAGCTTCAAATGCATGCGAAACAAACGTGTTAGCTTCAAATACATGCCAGATACATGATTTAGCTTCTATTCAAAGCGAAGTAGAAGGCTTATCTTCGAATCCATGCGAAACAAATGGTTTAGTTCAAATACTTGTGATATACATGATTTAGCTTCAACTGCATGCGAAACCAAACAGTTATCTTCAAATGCAAGCGAAACACATGATTTAACTTCCAATCAATGTGAAGTAGAAGGCTTAGCTTCAAATCTATGTGAAACAAATGGTTCAGCTTCAAATACTTGTGATATACATGATTTAGATTCAACTTCATGCAAAACCAACGAGTTAGCTTCAAATCCATGCGAAACACATGATTTAGAATCAAATCAATGCGAAGTAGAAGGCTTAGCTTCAAATCCAGCGAAACGAATGATTTAGCTTCAAATACTTGCGAATATCACTGATATAGCTTCAAATGCATGCGAAACAAACTAGTTAGCTTTAAATCCATGCAAAAGACATGATTTACCTTCAAATCAATGCGAAGTAGAAGGCTTAGTTTGAAATCCATGCGTATCAAGTTCTTTAGCTTCAAATACTTATGATATACATGATTTAGCTTCAACTGCTTGGGAAGCAAACGAGATATCTTCAAATCCATTCAAAACACATGATTTAGCTTCAAATCCATGCGAAACTCATGATTTAGCTTCAAATCAAAGCGATGTAGAAAGCTCATCTTCGAATCCATGCGAATCGAATGGTTTAGCTTCAAATACTTGTGATATGCGTGATTTTGCTTCAACTGCATGCAAAACCAACGAGATAGCTTCAAATCCAAGCGAAACACATGATTTAGATTCATATCAATGCGACGTAGAAGGCTTAGCTTCAAATCCAGCGAAACGAATGATTTAGCTTCAAATACGTGCGAATATCTCTGCTATAGCTTCAAATGCAAGTGAAACAAACGAGTTAGCTTTAAATCCATGCAAAAGACATGATTTACCTTCAAATCAATGCAAATTAGGAGACTGATCTTCGAATCCATGCGAAACAAATGGATCATGCTCAAATACTTGTGTTATACATGATTTAGCTTCAACAGTATGCGAAACAAACGACTTAGCTTCAAATCCTAGCGATCGACATGATTTAGCTTCAAATCAATGCGAAGAAGATGGCGTACCTTCGAATCCATGCGAAACAAATGTTTTAGCTTCAAACACTTGTGATATACATGATTTACATTCAACAGCAAGAGAAACAAACGAGTTAGCTTCAAATCCATGCGAAACACATGATTTAGCTTCAAATCAATGCGAAGTAGAAGGCTTATCTTCGAATCCATGCGAAACAAATGGTTATGCTTCAAATACTTGTGATATACATGATTTAGCTTCAAATGCAGGCGAAACAAACGAATTAGCTTCAAATCGATGCGAAACACACGATATAGCTTAAAATCAATGCGAAGCCGATGGCTGATCGTCGAATCCATGCGAAACAAATGGTTTAGTTCAAATACTTGTGATATACATGATTTAGCTTCAACTGCATGCGAAACCAAACAGTTATCTTCAAATGCAAGCGAAACACGTGATTTAACTTCCAATAAATGTGAAGTAGAAGGCTTAGCTTCAAATCTATGTGAAACAAATGGTTCAGCTTCAAATACTTGTGATATACATGATTTAGATTCGACTTCATGGAAAACCAACGAGTTAGCTTCAAATCCATGCGAAACACATGATTTAGAATCAAATCAATGCGAAGTAGAAGGCTTAGCTTCAAATCCAGCGAAACGAATGATTTAGCTTCAAATACTTGCGAATATCACTGATATAGCTTCAAATGCATGCGAAACAAACTAGTTAGCTTTAAATCCATGCAAAAGACATGATTTACATTCAAATCAATGCGAAGTAGAAGGCTTAGTTTGAAATCCATGCGTATCAAGTTCTTTAGCTTCAAATACTTATGATATACATGATTTAGCTTCAACTGCTTGGGAAGCAAACGAGATATCTTCAAATCCATTCAAAACACATGATTTAGCTTCAAATCCATGCGTAACTCATGATTTAGCATCAAATCAATGCGAAGTAGAAGGCTTATCTTCAAATCCATGCGAAACGAATGATTTATCTTCAAATACTTGCGAATATCTCTGATATAGATTCAAATGCAGGTGAAACAAACGAGTTAGCTTTAAATGCATACAAAAGGCATGATTTACCTTCAAATCAATGCAAATTAGGAGACTGATCTTCGAATCCATGCGAAACAAATGGATCAGGCTCAGATACTTGTGTTATACATGGTTTAGCTTCAACAGTATGCGAAACAAACGAGTTAGCTTCAAATCCTAGCGATAGACATGATTTAGCTTCAAATCAATGCGAAGTAGAAGGCTTACCTTCGAATCCATGCGAAACAAATGGTTTTAGCTTCAAACACTTGTGATATACATGATTTAGGTTCAACAGCATGCGAACAAACGAGTTAGCTTATAATCCATGCGAAACACATGATTTAGCTCCAATTCAATGCGAAGTAGAAGGCTTATCTTCGAATCCATGCGAAACAAATGGTTTAGCTTCAAATACTTGTGATATACATGATTTAGCTTCAAATGCATGCGAAACAAACGAATTAGCTTCAAATCGATGCGAAACACACGATATAGCTTAAAATCAATGCGAAGCCGATGCTTATCTTCGAATCCATGCGAAACAAATGGTTTAGCTTCAAATACTTGTGATATACATGAATGAGCATAAACTGCATGCGAAACAAACGAGTTAGCTTAAAATCCATGCGGAACACATGATTTAGCTTCAAATCAATGCGAAGTAGAAGGCTTACCTTCGAATCCATGCGAACAAATGGTTTAGCTTCAAACACTTGTGATATACATGATTTAGGTTCAACAGCATGCGAAAAAAACGAGTTAGCTTATAATCCATGCGAAACACATGATTTAGCTTCAAATCAATGCGAAGTATGAGGCTTATCTTCGATTCCATGCGATACAAATGGTTTAGCTTCAAATACATGTGATGTACATGATTTAGCTACAAAAGCATGCGAAACAAACGAGTTAGCTTCAAATCCATGCGAAACACATGATTAAGATTAAAATCAATGCGAAGTAGAAGGCTTATCTTCGAATCCATGCGAAACAAATGGTTAGCTTCAAATACTTGTGATATACATGATTTAGCTTCAACTGCATGCGAAACAGACGAGTTAGCTTATAATCCATGCGAAACACATGATTTAGCTTCAAATCAATGCGAAGTAGAAGGGTTATCTTCGTATCCATGCGAAACAAATGGTTTAGCTTCAAATACTTGTGATATACATGATTTAGCTCAACTGCATGCGAAACAAACGAGTTAGCTTATAATCCATGCGAAACACATGATTTAGCTTCAAATCAATGCGAAGTAGAAGGGTTATCTTCGTATCCATGCGAAACAAATGGTTTAGCTTCAAATACTTGTGATACATTTGATTTAGCTTCAACAGCATGCGAAACAAACGAGTTATCTTCAAATACATGCGAAACACATGATTTAGCTTTAAATCAATGCGAAGTAGAAGGCTGATCTTCGAATCCACGAGAAACAAATGGTTTTGCTTCAAATACTTGTGATATACATGATTTAGCTTCAACTGCATGCGAAACAAACGAGTTAGCTTGAAATCCAAGCGAAACAATGGTTTTAGATTCAAATCAATGCGAAGTAGAAGACAGATCGTCAAATCCATGCGAAACAAATGGTTTAGCTTCAAATACTTGTGATATACATGATTTAGCTTCAACTGCAAGCGAAACAAACGAGTTAGCTTTAAATCCATGCGAAACACATGATTTAGCCTCAAATCAATGCGAAGTAGGAGGCTTGGCTTCAAATCCGTGCGAATCAAATGGTTTAGCTTCAAATACTTGTGATATACATGATTTAGCTTCAACAGCATGCGAACAAACCAGTTAGCTTCAAATCCATGCGAAACGCATGATTTAGCATCAAATCAATGCGAAGTGTAAGGCTTATCTTCGAATCCATGCGAAACAAATGGATCAGCTTCATATACTTGTGATATACACGATTTAGCTTCAACTGCATGCGGATCAAACGAGTTAGCTTATAATCCATGCGAAACACATGATTTAGCTTCAAATCAATGCGAAGTAGAAGGCTTATCTTCGAATCCATGCGAAACGAATAGTTTAGCTTCAAATACTTGTGATATACATGATTCAGCTTCAACTGCATGCGAAACAAACGAGTTAGCTTCAAATCCATGCGAAACACATGATTTATATTAAAATCAATGCGAAGTAGAAGGCTTATCTTCAAATCCATGCGAAACAATTAGGTTAGCTTCAAATACTTGTGACATTCATGATTTAACTTCAACTGCACGTGAAACAAACGAGTTAGCTTCAAATCCAAGCGAAACACTTGATTTATCTTCAAATCAATGCGAGGTAGAAGGCTTAGCTTCAAATCCATGCGAATCAAACGGTTTAGCTTCAAATACTTGTGATATACTTGATTTATAGTCAAGTGCATGCGAAACAAACGAGATAGCTTCAAATCCATGCGAAACATATGATTTAACATCAAATCAATGCGAAGTAGAAGGCTTATCATCGAGTCCATGCGAAACAAATGGTTTAGCTTCAAATACTTGTGATATACATGATTCAGCTACTACTGCATGCGAACAAACGAGTTAGCTTCAAATCTATTCAAAACACATGTTTTAGCTTCAAATCGATGCGAAGTAGTAGGCTTATATTCGAATCCATGCGAAACAAATGGTTTAGCGTCAAATATTTGTGATATACATGATTTAGCTTCAAATGCAGGCGAAATAACGAGTTAGCTTTAAATCCATGCGAAACACATGATTTAGCACCAAATCAATGCGAAGTAGAAGGCTAGATTCAGTTCCATGGGAATCAAATGATTTAGCTTCAAATACTTGTAATATACATGATTTAGCTTCAACTGCATGCGAAACAAACGAGTTAGCAACAAATCCAAAGGAAGCACATCATTTAATATGAAATCAATGCGATGTAGAAGGCTTAGCTCCTAATCAATGCGAAACAAATGGTTTAGCTACAAATACTTGTGGTAAACATGATTTAGTTTCAACTGCATGCGAGACAATCGAGTTAGCTTCAAATCCATGCGAAACACATGATTTAGCTTCAAATAAACGCGATGTAGGAGGCTGATCTTCGAATCCATGCGAAACAAATGGCTCAGGCTCAAATACTTGTGTTATACTTGATTCAGCTTCATCTGCATGCGAAACAAACATGTTAGCTTCAATTCCAAGCGAAACACATGATTTAACTTCCAATCAATGTGAAGTAGAAGGCTTAGCTTCAAATCTATGTGAAACAAATGGTTCAGATTCAAATACTTGTGATATACATGATTTAGATTCAACTTCATGCAAAACCAACAAGTTAGCTTCAAATCCATGCGAAACACATGATTTAGAATCAAATCAATGCGAAGTAGAAGGCTTAGCATCAAATCCTGCGAAACGAATGTTTTGGCTTCAAATACTTGCGAATATCGCTGATATAGCTTCAAATGGAGGTGAAACAAACGAGTTAGCTTCAAATACATGCCAGATACATGATTTAGCTTCTATTCAAAGCGAAGTAGAAGGCTTATCTTCGAATCCATGCGAAACAAATGGTTTAGTTCAAATACTTGTGATATACATGATTTAGCTTCAACTGCATGCGAAACCAAACAGTTATCTTCAAATGCAAGCGAAACACATGATTTAACTTCCAATCAATGTGAAGTAGAAGGCTTAGCTTCAAATCTATGTGAAACAAATGGTTCAGCTTCAAATACTTGTGATATACATGATTTAGATTCAACTTCATGCAAAACCAACGAGTTAGCTTCAAATCCATGCGAAACACATGATTTAGAATCAAATCAATGCGAAGTAGAAGGCTTAGCTTCAAATCCAGCGAAACGAATGATTTAGCTTCAAATACTTGCGAATATCACTGATATAGCTTCAAATGCATGCGAAACAAACTAGTTAGCTTTAAATCCATGCAAAAGACATGATTTACCTTCAAATCAATGCGAAGTAGAAGGCTTAGTTTGAAATCCATGCGTATCAAGTTCTTTAGCTTCAAATACTTATGATATACATGATTTAGCTTCAACTGCTTGGGAAGCAAACGAGATATCTTCAAATCCATTCAAAACACATGATTTAGCTTCAAATCCATGCGAAACTCATGATTTAGCTTCAAATCAAAGCGATGTAGAAAGCTCATCTTCGAATCCATGCGAATCGAATGGTTTAGCTTCAAATACTTGTGATATGCGTGATTTTGCTTCAACTGCATGCAAAACCAACGAGATAGCTTCAAATCCAAGCGAAACACATGATTTAGATTCATATCAATGCGACGTAGAAGGCTTAGCTTCAAATCCAGCGAAACGAATGATTTAGCTTCAAATACGTGCGAATATCTCTGCTATAGCTTCAAATGCAAGTGAAACAAACGAGTTAGCTTTAAATCCATGCAAAAGACATGATTTACCTTCAAATCAATGCAAATTAGGAGACTGATCTTCGAATCCATGCGAAACAAATGGATCATGCTCAAATACTTGTGTTATACATGATTTAGCTTCAACAGTATGCGAGACAAACGACTTAGCTTCAAATCCTAGCGATCGACATGATTTAGCTTCAAATCAATGCGAAGAAGATGGCGTACCTTCGAATCCATGCGAAACAAATGTTTTAGCTTCAAACACTTGTGATATACATGATTTACATTCAACAGCAAGAGAAACAAACGAGTTAGCTTCAAATCCATGCGAAACACATGATTTAGCTTCAAATCAATGCGAAGTAGAAGGCTTATCTTCGAATCCATGCGAAACAAATGGTTATGCTTCAAATACTTGTGATATACATGATTTAGCTTCAAATGCAGGCGAAACAAACGAATTAGCTTCAAATCGATGCGAAACACACGATATAGCTTAAAATCAATGCGAAGCCGATGGCTGATCGTCGAATCCATGCGAAACAAATGGTTTAGTTCAAATACTTGTGATATACATGATTTAGCTTCAACTGCATGCGAAACCAAACAGTTATCTTCAAATGCAAGCGAAACACGTGATTTAACTTCCAATAAATGTGAAGTAGAAGGCTTAGCTTCAAATCTATGTGAAACAAATGGTTCAGCTTCAAATACTTGTGATATACATGATTTAGATTCGACTTCATGGAAAACCAACGAGTTAGCTTCAAATCCATGCGAAACACATGATTTAGAATCAAATCAATGCGAAGTAGAAGGCTTAGCTTCAAATCCAGCGAAACGAATGATTTAGCTTCAAATACTTGCGAATATCACTGATATAGCTTCAAATGCATGCGAAACAAACTAGTTAGCTTTAAATCCATGCAAAAGACATGATTTACATTCAAATCAATGCGAAGTAGAAGGCTTAGTTTGAAATCCATGCGTATCAAGTTCTTTAGCTTCAAATACTTATGATATACATGATTTAGCTTCAACTGCTTGGGAAGCAAACGAGATATCTTCAAATCCATTCAAAACACATGATTTAGCTTCAAATCCATGCGTAACTCATGATTTAGCATCAAATCAATGCGAAGTAGAAGGCTTATCTTCAAATCCATGCGAAACGAATGATTTATCTTCAAATACTTGCGAATATCTCTGATATAGATTCAAATGCAGGTGAAACAAACGAGTTAGCTTTAAATGCATACAAAAGGCATGATTTACCTTCAAATCAATGCAAATTAGGAGACTGATCTTCGAATCCATGCGAAACAAATGGATCAGGCTCAGATACTTGTGTTATACATGGTTTAGCTTCAACAGTATGCGAAACAAACGAGTTAGCTTCAAATCCTAGCGATAGACATGATTTAGCTTCAAATCAATGCGAAGTAGAAGGCTTACCTTCGAATCCATGCGAAACAAATGGTTTAGCTTCAAACACTTGTGATATACATGATTTAGGTTCAACAGCATGCGAAACAAACGAGTTAGCTTATAATCCATGCGAAACACATGATTTAGCTCCAATTCAATGCGAAGTAGAAGGCTTATCTTCGAATCCATGCGAAACAAATGGTTTAGCTTCAAATACTTGTGATATACATGATTTAGCTTCAAATGCATGCGAAACAAACGAATTAGCTTCAAATCGATGCGAAACACACGATATAGCTTAAAATCAATGCGAAGCCGATGGCTTATCTTCGAATCCATGCGAAACAAATGGTTTAGCTTCAAATACTTGTGATATACATGAATGAGCATAAACTGCATGCGAAACAAACGAGTTAGCTTAAAATCCATGCGGAACACATGATTTAGCTTCAAATCAATGCGAAGTAGAAGGCTTACCTTCGAATCCATGCGAAACAAATGGTTTAGCTTCAAACACTTGTGATATACATGATTTAGGTTCAACAGCATGCGAAACAAACGAGTTAGCTTATAATCCATGCGAAACACATGATTTAGCTTCAAATCAATGCGAAGTATGAGGCTTATCTTCGATTCCATGCGATACAAATGGTTTAGCTTCAAATACATGTGATGTACATGATTTAGCTACAAAAGCATGCGAAACAAACGAGTTAGCTTCAAATCCATGCGAAACACATGATTAAGATTAAAATCAATGCGAAGTAGAAGGCTTATCTTCGAATCCATGCGAAACAAATGGTTTAGCTTCAAATACTTGTGATATACATGATTTAGCTTCAACTGCATGCGAAACAAACGAGTTAGCTTATAATCCATGCGAAACACATGATTTAGCTTCAAATCAATGCGAAGTAGAAGGGTTATCTTCGTATCCATGCGAAACAAATGGTTTAGCTTCAAATACTTGTGATATACATGATTTAGCTTCAACTGCATGCGAAACAAACGAGTTAGCTTATAATCCATGCGAAACACATGATTTAGCTTCAAATCAATGCGAAGTAGAAGGGTTATCTTCGTATCCATGCGAAACAAATGGTTTAGCTTCAAATACTTGTGATACATTTGATTTAGCTTCAACAGCATGCGAAACAAACGAGTTATCTTCAAATACATGCGAAACACATGATTTAGCTTTAAATCAATGCGAAGTAGAAGGCTGATCTTCGAATCCACGAGAAACAAATGGTTTTGCTTCAAATACTTGTGATATACATGATTTAGCTTCAACTGCATGCGAAACAAACGAGTTAGCTTGAAATCCAAGCGAAACAAAGGTTTTAGATTCAAATCAATGCGAAGTAGACGACAGATCTTCAAATCCATGCGAAACAAATGGTTTAGCTTCAAATACTTGTGATATACATGATTTAGCTTCAACTGCAAGCGAAACAAACGAGTTAGCTTTAAATCCATGCGAAACACATGATTTAGCCTCAAATCAATGCGAAGTAGGAGGCTTGGCTTCAAATCCGTGCGAATCAAATGGTTTAGCTTCAAATACTTGTGATATACATGATTTAGCTTCAACAGCATGCGAAACAAACCAGTTAGCTTCAAATCCATGCGAAACGCATGATTTAGCATCAAATCAATGCGAAGTGTAAGGCTTATCTTCGAATCCATGCGAAACAAATGGATCAGCTTCATATACTTGTGATATACACGATTTAGCTTCAACTGCATGCGGATCAAACGAGTTAGCTTATAATCCATGCGAAACACATGATTTAGCTTCAAATCAATGCGAAGTAGAAGGCTTATCTTCGAATCCATGCGAAACGAATAGTTTAGCTTCAAATACTTGTGATATACATGATTCAGCTTCAACTGCATGCGAAACAAACGAGTTAGCTTCAAATCCATGCGAAACACATGATTTATATTAAAATCAATGCGAAGTAGAAGGCTTATCTTCGAATCCATGCGAAACAAATGGTTTAGCTTCAAATACTTATGATATGCATGATTTAGCTTCAACTACTAGCGAAAAAAACGAGTTAGCTTCAAATCCAAGCGAAACACATGATTTAGCTTCAAATCAATGCGAAGTAGAAGGCTTATCTTCGAATCCATGCGAAACAAATGGATTAGCTTCTTATACTTGTGATATACATGATTTAGCTTCAACAGCATGCGAAACAAACGAGTTAGCTTCAAATCCATGCGAAACACATGTTAAGATTAAAATCAATGCGAAGTAGAAGGCTTATCTTCGAATCCATGCGAAACAAATGGTTTAGCTTCAAATACTTGTGATATACATGATTTAGCTTCAACTGCATGCGAAACAAACGAGTTAGCTTATAATCCATGCGAAACACATGATTTAGCTTCAAATCAATGCGAAGTAGAAGGGTTATCTTCGTATCCATGCGAAACAAATGGTTTAGCTTCAAATACTTGTGATACATTTGATTTAGCTTCAACAGCATGCGAAACAAACGAGTTAGCTTCAAATCCAAGCGAAACACATGATTTAGCTTCAAATCAATGCGAAGTAGGAGGCTTATCTTCGTATCCATGCGAAACAAATGGTTTAGCTGCAAATACTTGTGATATACATGATTTAGCTTCAACTGCATGCGAAACAAACGAGTTAGCTTAAAATCCATGCGGAACACATGATTTAGCTTCAAATCAATGCGAAGTAGGAGGCTTATCTTCGATCCCATGCGATATAAATGGTTTAGCTTCAAATACTTGTGATATACATGATTTAGCTTCAACTGCATGCGAAACAAACGAGTTAGCTTATAATCCATGCGAAACACATGATTTAGCTTCAAATCAATGCGAAGTAGAAGGGTTATCTTCGTATCCATGCGAAACAAATGGTTTAGCTTCAAATACTTGTGATACATTTGATTTAGCTTCAACAGCATGCGAAACAAACGAGTTATCTTCAAATACATGCGAAACACATGATTTAGCTTTAAATCAATGCGAAGTAGAAGGCTGATCTTCGAATCCACGAGAAACAAATGGTTTTGCTTCAAATACTTGTGATATACATGATTTAGCTTCAACTGCATGCGAAACAAACGAGTTAGCTTGAAATCCAAGCGAAACAAAGGTTTTAGATTCAAATCAATGCGAAGTAGACGACAGATCTTCAAATCCATGCGAAACAAATGGTTTAGCTTCAAATACTTGTGATATACATGATTTAGCTTCAACTGCAAGCGAAACAAACGAGTTAGCTTTAAATCCATGCGAAACACATGATTTAGCCTCAAATCAATGCGAAGTAGGAGGCTTGGCTTCAAATCCGTGCGAATCAAATGGTTTAGCTTCAAATACTTGTGATATACATGATTTAGCTTCAACAGCATGCGAAACAAACCAGTTAGCTTCAAATCCATGCGAAACACATGATTAAGATTAAAATCAATGCGAAGTAGAAGGCTTATCTTCGAATCCATGCGAAACAACTGGTTTAGCTTCAAATACTTGTGATATACATGATTTAGCTTCAACTGCATGCGAAACAAACGAGTTAGCTTATAATCCATGCGAAACACATGATTTAGCTTCAAATCAATGCGAAGTAGAAGGGTTATCTTCGTATCCATGCGAAACAAATGGTTTAGCTTCAAATACTTGTGATACATTTGATTTAGCTTCAACAGCATGCGAAACAAACGAGTTAGCTTCAAATCCAAGCGAAACACATGATTTAGCTTCAAATCAATGCGAAGTAGGAGGCTTATCTTCGTATCCATGCGAAACAAATGGTTTAGCTGCAAATACTTGTGATATACATGATTTAGCTTCAACTGCATGCGAAACAAACGAGTTAGCTTAAAATCCATGCGGAACACATGATTTAGCTTCAAATCAATGCGAAGTAGGAGGCTTATCTTCGATCCCATGCGATATAAATGGTTTAGCTTCAAATACTTGTGATATACATGATTTAGCTTCAACTGCATGCGAAACAAACGAGTTAGCTTATAATCCATGCGAAACACATGATTTAGCTTCAAATCAATGCGAAGTAGAAGGGTTATCTTCGTATCCATGCGAAACAAATGGTTTAGCTTCAAATACTTGTGATACATTTGATTTAGCTTCAACAGCATGCGAAACAAACGAGTTATCTTCAAATACATGCGAAACACATGATTTAGCTTTAAATCAATGCGAAGTAGAAGGCTGATCTTCGAATCCACGAGAAACAAATGGTTTTGCTTCAAATACTTGTGATATACATGATTTAGCTTCAACTGCATGCGAAACAAACGAGTTAGCTTGAAATCCAAGCGAAACAAAGGTTTTAGATTCAAATCAATGCGAAGTAGACGACAGATCTTCAAATCCATGCGAAACAAATGGTTTAGCTTCAAATACTTGTGATATACATGATTTAGCTTCAACTGCAAGCGAAACAAACGAGTTAGCTTTAAATCCAGGCGAAACACATGATTTAGCCTCAAATCAATGCGAAGTAGGAGGCTTGGCTTCAAATCCGTGCGAATCAAATGGTTTAGCTTCAAATACTTGTGATATACATGATTTAGCTTCAACAGCATGCGAAACAAACCAGTTAGCTTCAAATCCATGCGAAACGCATGATTTAGCATCAAATCAATGCGAAGTGTAAGGCTTATCTTCGAATCCATGCGAAACAAATGGATCAGCTTCATATACTTGTGATATACACGATTTAGCTTCAACTGCATGCGGATCAAACGAGTTAGCTTATAATCCATGCGAAACACATGATTTAGCTTCAAATCAATGCGAAGTAGAAGGCTTATCTTCGAATCCATGCGAAACGAATAGTTTAGCTTCAAATACTTGTGATATACATGATTCAGCTTCAACTGCATGCGAAACAAACGAGTTAGCTTCAAATCCATGCGAAACACATGATTTATATTAAAATCAATGCGAAGTAGAAGGCTTATCTTCGAATCCATGCGAAACAAATGGTTTAGCTTCAAATACTTATGATATGCATGATTTAGCTTCAACTACTAGCGAAAAAAACGAGTTAGCTTCAAATCCAAGCGAAACACATGATTTAGCTTCAAATCAATGCGAAGTAGAAGGCTTATCTTCGTATCCATGCGAAACAAATGGTTTAGCTGCAAATACTTGTGATATACATGATTTAGCTTCAACTGCATGCGAAACAAACGAGTTAGCTTAAAATCCATGCGGAACACATGATTTAGCTTCAAATCAATGCGAAGTAGAATGCTGAGTTTCAAATCCATGCGAATCAAATGTTTTAGCTTCAAATACTGGTGACATACATGATTTAGCTTCAAGTGCATGCGAAATAAACGAGTTATTTTCAAATCCATGCGAAACAATTCGTTTGGCTTCAAATACTTGTGATATACTTGATTTAGATTCAAGTGCGTGCGAAACAAACGAGTTAGCTTCAAATCCAAGCGAAACACATGATTTATCTTCAAATCAATGCGAGGTAGAAGGCTTAGATTCAAATCCATGAGAATCAAACGGTTTAAGTTCAAATACTTGTGATATACATAATTTAGCTTCAACTGCATGCGAAACAAACGAGTTAGCTTCAAATCCATGCGAAACACATGATTTAGCATCAAATCAATGCGAAGTAGGAGGCTTATCTTCAAATCCATGCGAAACAATTAGGTTAGCTTCAAATACTTGTGACATTCATGATTTAACTTCAACTGCACGTGAAACAAACGAGGTAGCTTCAAATCCAAGCGAAACACATGATTTATCTTCAAATCAATGCGAGGTAGAAGGCTTAGCTTCAAATCCATGCGAATCAAACGGTTTAGCTTCAAATACTTGTGATATACTTGATTTATAGTCAAGTGCATGCGAAACAAACGAGATAGCTTCAAATCCATGCGAAACATATGATTTAACATCAAATCAATGCGAAGTAGAAGGCTTATCATCGAGTCCATGCGAAACAAATGGTTTAGCTTCAAATACTTGTGATATACATGATTCAGCTACTACTGCATGCGAAACAAACGAGTTAGCTTCAAATCCAAGCGAAACACATGATTTATCTTCAAATCAATGCGAGGTAGAAGGCTTATCTTCAAATCCATGCGAATCAAACGATTTAGCTTCAAATACTTGTGATATACATGATTTAGCTTCAACAGCATGCGAAACAAACCAGTTAGCTTCAAATCTATGCGAAACACATGATTTAGCTTCAAATCAATGCGAAGTAGAAGGGTTATCTTCGAATCCATGCGAAACAAATGGTTTAGCTT